>NC_080162.1:22649592-22890374 GCF_950295315.1 Erinaceus europaeus
ATTAATGTTGATTCCTGCTTTTCCCCTTGCTGTGTTTCTTCCTCCTTTTTGCCACCAGGATTATGACCGCACGATTCCACTGTTTCTGGCAGCCATCTTTTTCTTTTCTTTCTGTTTTGATAGAGGGTGAAAGACAGACAGAGAGAGAGAGAAAGAAAGAGAGAGAGAGGAGGATGAACACCTGCAGTACTGGTCCACCACTCTTAAAAGCTTCCCCCCGCCCCCCCCCCCCCCGCAGGTAAGGACTGAGGATTTGAACCCAGGTCATCATGCGTGGTAGCACCTGTGCTCAGCAGGTACATGACCACTCCCCTCTTCCCACTTTGCCTCTTGGATATCAGCTGTGGATAAGATCATCTGGTATTGGTCCTTCTCCTTGCCGGCAGTCTCAACACAAGCCCTGCATTACCTCATTGAATCCTCACATGGGCCCAGGATACCCAGGACAGTAGGTACTATCCTCCACCCCTTTCCATTTGTCAGATGGAGAAACTGAAGCTCAAGCCTGGGGAAAAGCCTAACCTAAGAGTGTAGAATGCAGAGCCAGATGGCTTGTCTTTCTAGTCTGGCTCCACCACCAGTGCCAATTAGCTACTCGGTGCCTCAGCTTCCCAATGAGTCAAATGGGTGTGCTAACAATCTCTTTCTAGTTCCCAGAGGGAGTCCTGCCTCTCTCGGGGTTTCAGGGAAGATCAAAGGGGATAATGGATGTGGACGCTCTCTGTAAATCGCAGGGTGTTGTACAAATGTCAGGCATTAATACGTGTTGACTCGAACAGCCTCTCTCACAGCCCCTCTGCACTTCAGAGGGCATGGTTCTTCCAAAAACCAATCCCCTGGGATCACAGCTGGCATTTCCGAATCCTCTCCAAGCACAGAGGCAATTTGATGTCCACAAAAGACTTCTTAGGAGAAGTCGATGACCTGATTAAAAAGAAAGTTGTGGGGGCAGGTATACACCTCATGAAAACATTGCCAAGGCCTTGGCCTTGGTAAGTCTGTCCAAGAGGGAATTTTTCTCTCCTTTCATTTCTTGTAAAAATATTTTAAGATGAGTAAGTCATAGGAAGATTAGGAAAGGAAGACTGGAGTAAAGATGAAAATGACACTAGCCTACTCTTCTCCTTGCTGCCCAGAGAGAATTGTTCTGAGCGCTGAGTGAAGTTTCTGGACTTCCTTAACAAGAGGCAGAAGTGGGTCTGCAGACATTGACAGAATTCCTGGTGACAGGTGTGGAGTCTGAGAAACATGTGTGAGGGGCACCAAATGCCACTCACCGTAGAAATGTATTCATACTTGTGAGACTGTATAAGGGCTGGGGTGGAGAACACACGCATGGAAGCATTTGAAGGACTTTCTTTTTTTAATGTTTTTAAAAATCATTTTCTATTTATTATAATAGTTACAGAGAGAAGCAGGTTGGGGGAGAGGAAGGGAGAAATAAACAGAGATCCCTGTAACCTGCAACACCATCCCCGCTCAGACCTGGGTCCTTGCACATGGTAACCTGTGCTTGTGCTTTGCTAGTTGTGCCACCACCTGGCCCCTTTCTGACTCTCCCCCAGCCCTCCCCCAACCTGGGATGGCTGCCTCTTCCAGGCAGCACCATTTCACCTTCCCTAGCCAGCGGCAGCATAGAAGAAGCTGGGTGGGGGGAGAGGCTTCATGCATGTACTTGGGTATTCATGTCATCAGTGCCCTTGCCCTCTAGGAAAGGTGGCCCCAAGCGTCCTGAGCTCGGACCATTCCCCATGGAAACTCCTTTGCCATTACCAGGTGGTAATGAGACAGTGGGTGGGGGAGGGGCTGAAGTGTGGGAGCAAGTGGGAGTTCCCTTTCCAGCAGTCATCATGGTTAATATTTTGGTAGCTAGCCATCCAAAATCTATTTCAAGGGCTGGGTGGTAGCACACTCAGTAGAATGCAAAAGCCACAGTGAGCAAGGACTGGGGTTCAAACCCCCAGTCTCTGCCTATAGGAGGGAGGCTTTCACAAGTGGTGAAGCAGGGCTGCAGGTGTCTCTTTCTCTGTCTCCCCCTCTCCTCTCAGTTTCCCTGTCTCTAGCTAATAAGCAAACAAATACCGAAGTTTATGTCAGTTGCTGTTTCTGACAAAAGTTCATCTGTACATCATTTCATCTTTTCAATCTTAATTAATTTCAACGACTAATACATGATAAATAATTCAAGCAATACAAAAGAGGATTGGATGGAAAATTAATTTCTCTCCCCTCCCTGCCCCCTCCTTCTTTCTCTTTCAGGGGGGTCTGACATTATTACTGGCTACCAGGGCCCTCCATCAGCTGGCTTGAAGATGTGTGACTGTGTGGACACTATTCTTCACAGTTCACAGTTTTCCAGGCCAGGGAGGTGATATGATTCACTGGACTAATCCTTTATTTTTGGACAACCAGGCACTTATTAATAACCCTTGACCAGCACTTAGATAAGCATCCTCGAGGCATTTCTTTGGCTAAATACTGAGGAGAGGATCACTGGGTTAAAAAGTGCTCACATGTTAAAGATTTTCAATCTTCTTCTTTAATTGCTTTCTGGAAAGATATACTTCCTGGTTTCACCTGTTCTACAATATACTACCATGATGCTCTTTGTCTGACACTGGAAGCAGCTTTGGGTTTAGAGAGTATTTGCTAATTTTCTAGGTGACAAATGGCACCTTATAATTATTTGAATTTTCATTTCTTGGCTTATTAGGGAAGTTGATTTTTAATATTTCCTTCTAGTTTACTGGCCATAAGAATCTGCATATCCCTAATCTGTTTTTCTCTCAAAAATTTGAAGAGTTCTTTATATTAAAACTATTAACCTTTACCTCTCAGATAATGTTGCAAATTTTTTTTCCAGCTTTTCATCTGCCTCTGACTTTGTCACAGTGCTCTTGGGAAGACTGTAATAAGATTTCTGGACATAAAATATCTGACATGAAGTGATAGTTCTTCCCTTTCTTGGAGTATTAAACTGAAAAATGAAACTGAAGGGAGACAAGCAAGATGTAATGTTGACTGAAGTAGGACATCGGCTATGGGACTTACCAAACTCCAAAGGCCCCAGGTCATCCACTCTCTCTCTGAACTTATTAGGTTAGGGTGGTGAGAATCAGAGGAGAGTCAGGGCTGAGGTCCAGGTGGGCAAATGTCCTTCTCACAACCCTAGTCCCATTCCTCCTCCCCGTATCTCTCTACCTGTGTGGCCTGTGTTCAGACACTGGACATGGGCCATTTAGCCCAACATCCGGTTTCTAATACACTGGAATCCATAGTGGCTGTAGTTGAGTCGTTCATTCACTTGATGAATATTTCTCAAGTGCACACTATACACCAGGTTCTGTCTAGGTCCTTAGGACACTAGAGTGAAGGAGACAGATCAAGTCCCTGCCCTAGAAGAGGGACTTTGAAGACAAGAGAGTGAACTGTTAGTGCTGTTTGTTGTTGAGAGAACCTAGGGGGAGATGGTTGAGTGTTGGAAATGAACTTAAAGGTCACTTAGTTCAATCTCAGATGGGGAAACTGAGGCCCCGTGACAAGGTGACTTGCCAAGTTCTCAGAGTCTTGCAATAGGACAGATAGCTCTACCCTCAGCACCCACATTTCCCAAGAGGATCAGCCGCTGGGTTGAGACTCATCTGTCTTGAATCTTCAGTACCTCTGGCTTTTGGACTGGAGATGCCAGAAGTTCACTCATGTGAGAATGGGGAGAAATCCTCCTTCTTTCCTTCCCTTCTCCCTGCTCCTTTTTTTTTTTTTCTCTTTCTCTCTTCTTTGATTACACATGTAAGATTTTACTCATCCAAGGTCAACTTTTTCTTTCCATTTATTTCTGACATGTCTTTATCTCTCTATCTGTCTATCTACTATTTGTCTTCTGCTGGATCGCGGCACTCTCATGTAGTGTTGGGGCTCAGACTTGGGTTGCTCATATAGCAAGGCCCATGCCCTACCTGGTGAACTACCTTCCAACCCTGAGTTTTCTCATCAGTGTTTTATCAGACTTGAGAAAGGAGGTGCTGTGGGCTTTCTGGATCACATCCAAGGTGCTCTGAGATCCTCACTGCTTCCCCTCTCCACCCAGGAACTCCAGACACAGCCCAGACTGAGTCCAAGAATCAGAACAGTGCTCCTTTGTCTTGAATGTAGTGCTAGAGGATGAACTTAGGGTCTTGCACTTGCATGATACTTCTGAGTCACCTCTGAGACTCACTTCAAAAAAAAATTTTTTTTAATAGAGAGTAAAGGAAAGAGTAGGGAATCTGGAGCTGCCTTCCCAGTGACCCTCCCCCCTTGGGAACCTCTTCCCTCTTGGCTTGTTCTGTGTGCCAGCTCTGTCCCAAGAGCTCCCCTCTTAAATATGAACTCTCCTTATAGACGCTGGTAAAAATCTGCTGTGTCCTATGGATTCTTTCTTGGGGTGATCCAAATTAGCAGGTTACAGAGTCTAGTGAGATGAAAGTGAATCCCTGGGGCCTGAGAGGGGTAGGCTGGAGATTTGGCTGTTTGAGTCTGTATTTCTAGGGGGCTGTCCTATAGGCAGCTGGAGACTCTGGGAATCCTCTTTGCTCCTTAAGCATCTCTTAGAAGTCATCTGAGGACTTCCAGGACAAGGGCACCGCCTGTGGTCTGTGGGAGACAGAAGAGGAAGCCTGGAAGTAGCTGCCTCCTAGTGGATTTCTGTGGGCTTCCAGGCTGGAAGCAGGGCATCAAAGCAAATCTGAATAAGGAAAACAAGGCAGGGGCACTGAGGCTCAGCAGAACAGAGATCATGAGATGGAAGTACAGGAAGGTGGCAGCAGGTCTCATGGAGAGAAGGGGGGCTATATACTTACATATGGACAAGAGTACCACTCTGGCATATGAGGAGCCAGGGACTGAATCGGGGCCTCAGTGTGCAATCTTGTACTCTACACACTCCTTTGAAGTTAAGGAATGATTAAAGAGGAGCTCCTGTCATTAATTCAGGGCTCCTTTTAATTTTATTTACATTTTTGCAGCAAAAACTCCACATGGATTTATTTAAAACAACAACAGTGGATTACTTGTGTGAACCAAACCATATGCACTATGTTCACAATAAAAGCTGAAACTCCAACGACCTGGGAGGTGACACAGTAGATAGCGTGCTGGACCGTCAGGCAAAGATTCTGAGTTCAATCTCTGGCACCATAAGTTCCGGAGTGGAGCTCTAGTGACCCTCCCTTCAGAGGAGATCCTCCCACCCATCCTGTATGGGGAAGACCACTCCTCTACTCCCTCCGGGCCGTGACTCTCCAGAAAATGAAGTCATTCTATGGACATCTAGGGCTTTTTTTTTTTTTTTCTTTAGCCGGCTGTTCCTAAGACCTTAGCCAGACTGCAGCTGGAAGTCTGTTATTATTCACTGACTCTCCAGGGCAGCTGGGAACCTGCCTTTTAATGGTCTTGTCTCTGCCTATCCTTTTCTAGGAAAAGAGACTGAAAGGCAAGAACAGTTACCTCATTACAGATCAGGGCCTAGAAAATAAGCCCCTCAGGCAGGAGCTTTTAGCCATTGAGGCAGGATGCCTGGACAGGGAAGAAGCAGGTCTAGAGCCTAACATTCCAGGCTCCACTGCCAGATTCTTTTCCACCAGCCTGAGAAGCAAAAGTCCACATGGCATTGGGTCCAAATAGACATGAACTAGAAATAGACATATTTGGGAATGGCTGGGGCAGAAGAACAAAAGAGAGATCAGGAAACACTGATGTGTGGAGCTTCAATCTCATTATCTGCTTTTTCACAGCCCTTCAGAGTACAGAAGGGACAGAACTGGTATTCAGAGAGTATCTTGTCATCTAGCCATGCATTTTCTCACCTATCCCCATCTATCCACCTTGGGGGAAAGTGACTTTATTTGTCATCACCAAGCTTTCACCATCCCAGGTAGACATTTTCATAGAGATGGAGAGGGAGAGGGAGAAGGGGAGGGGAGGGAGAGGGAGAAAGAGAAGGGGAAAGGGAGGGAGAAGGGGAGGGGCGGAGAGGGAGGAGAAGGGGAGAGGGAGGGACAGGGGAGGGAGCGGGAGAAAGAGAAGGGGAGGGGAGGGAGAGGGAGAAGGAGGGGGAGGGGAAGGGGAAGGAGAAAGAGGGAGAAGAGGAGAGGGAAGGAGAGGGAGAGATGGAGGAGGAGATGGAGAGGGAGAGGGACAACGGGAGGGAGGAGAGGGAGAGGGACAGGGAGAGGGAGAAGGGGAGGGGAGGGGTAGAGGGAGAGTGAGAGAGAGAGAGAGAGAAGGAGAGTGAGAGAGAGAGAGACCATAAGCTATCTTGCCAGCCCTTGAGCCCGTCTTCTACCCAAGATACCATCTTACTGACCAGAGAAACTGACAGTTGTTATGCAAATCACACTTATCAAAGCAACTTTCTCTTTCTTGTCTCATTCGACTAAAAAAAATATTATCTTTGTTTATTTTATAAAGATAGACATAAATCAAGAGGGAAAGCGAATATAGAGAGGGAGAGAGACAAAATAGAGAGACACCTGCAACACTGCTTCACTATGCATGAAACTTTCCTCCTGCAGGTGGGGACCGGGGGCTTGACCCAGGTAACATGTGCACTCAACCAGGTGTACCAACACCCAGACCCGATTTTCTTTTTCCACAACTGTTTGGTCCTGTTTGACAGAGGGGAAACCATAGCCTAGAGAGGGGCAGGGCAGACAGGAAGGGCAGTCTCCAGGTAGCTAGACACTAAGACACAAACCTAGAGGCAAATGGGAACTGAAACCCAGCCTGCATGCAGTTCATCAAGCATGGAGGAAGAGCTGCCTTATCTTTGCATAAAGACACCATCGTCTTGACAAGCCAAGACCTCAGCTGAGAAATCCTTTTTCATTTCTCACGGAGAGGCCTCACGGGCTACTGTGATCCTGCGCAGGCTGACCCTCATGAGCAGCGTGGAGAGGACTGGGGAGGAGGGTGGTCACACCCATGGCACTGCAGTAAATCTCTTTCCAAGGCAGCCACCAACCTCAAGTCAAAGGGGCTGTTTGCACTGGGCCCATGGCTGGACACTCGAGGGTCATATGAACTTAGAGCATTTCAAGCTGCGTTGATTTCTGGTCGGCAACTTGAACTGTTGACACATTTAGATTTTTTTTCAATCATTTTACTGGGGGGAGAAGGATTAATGGTTTACAGTACAGTTGCTGACTCATGGGTACAATTTCTCGTCTCCCTGTGATAGGTAAGAGACTGTAAAACACTCTCACCCCAAACTGGGTTTTTTCCACCATCAAGCACCAGGACCCCAGTCAGCCACCCTGCCACCTCCCCTCCATCTCCCTCCCTTCCCCTCCTTCCTCAGAGCCCTTTTGCTTTGGTGCTGTGCAACACACCCAGCCCAAGTTCCACCTTCTGTGCTTTCCCTTTCTGTCCTTGTTTCTTAATGTTCACCTATGTTTGAGATCATGGGTTTTCATCCTCGCCTTTTGATCAGCTTTTTGGAACTAAAATCCCTGCACAGAAGGATAGCTCACCTGCTAGGATAAGTGGACCCCAGCCCCATGTGGGAGTGTCATGGAATGGGGGGAGCTCCAGTGCTAAGGTGTCTCTCCTTCATGCCCTCCCCATCTCCACCCCACTCCCAGTGTCTCTCTACATGAAGTAAATAGGATGAAAATAGACCAGGAATAGTGAAGTCAGGTGTGTGCAAGACCACAGCATGCAAATAAAATTTGCATGCAGCAAAATGTGACCATGCAATGAGTTCTGACAAATGTTACACTCCTGTAGCCACTGCCAAAGTCAAGATACAGAACACTTCCACTACTCCAGGAATCCCTTCTGCCCTTTGAAGTCCTCCCTCCCTGTCCCAAGCTGCCCCTCTAAAGCAGCCTCTGCTCCATTTCTATCAGTAGTGACTAGATTTTCTCTTCTTGTAAATGAAATAATGCAGGATGTGATCTCTTGTCTGAATTCTTTCATTTAGTATAATTTTTAATAAACTCTTTATTTTCATGAGTGAGAAAGTGGGAGGGAGGGAGAATGAGAGAAAGAGATGAGAACACTATCAGCTCTGTTCACAGTGGTACTGGGGATTGAACCTGGTAACTCTGGGGCCTCAGGCATGAAAGTTTAGCATGTTTATGCTGTGCAGAGCTCCCCAGCTTAGCATGATTCTTATTGTTCTTCTTTTGAGCTTGATTTGTATTACTGTGTATTTCTTTTTTTTTCTTTTTTGATTTATAAAAAAGGAAACATTGACTAAACCATAGGATGAGAGGGGTACAACTACATACAATTCCCACCACCAGAACTCCACATCCCACCCCTCCCCTGATAGCTTTCCTTTTCTTTATCCCTCTGGCATATCAGCGACCTGAAGCAATTTTTCATGTGTTTTTTTTTTTTAGCCTTTTAGATCTCCTCTGTAGTGAATGTCTTGTTAATATCTTCTGCCCATTTTTGGATGGGGTCATTTGCTTTTTTGCTGCTAAGTTTGCTGAACTCTTTGTATATTTTGATGATTAGTCACTTGTCTGATGTATGGCATGTGAAGATCTCCCATTCTGTGAGGGGTCTCTTTGTTTGTGTGATAGTTTCTTTGGCTGTGCAGAAGTTTTTAAATTTGATGTAGTCCCACTGGTTTGTGTCTGCTTTAGTCTTCCTTGCAATTGAGTTTCTTTCATCAAAGATGTCCTTTAGGTTTAGGTGGGAAAGTGTTTCACCAATGTTTTCTTCTAAATATTTGACACTTTCTGGTCTAACATCCATGTCCTTGATCCATTTGGAGTTTATTTTTGTTTCTGGTGAGATAATGTGGTTCAGTTTCATTCTTCTGCATGTTTCAACCCAGTTTTCCCAGCACCTCCTATTGAAGAGAGCCTCCTTCCTCCATTTAATACTTTGAGCCCCTGTATCAAAGATTAGATATCCATAGGTGTGGGTGTTTAGTTCTGGGCTTCCAATTTTCTCCCACTGGTCTGTGTGCCTATTTTTGTTCCGGTATCAGGCTTTTTTTTGATGATGATGGCCTTATAGTTTGAGATCTGGGAGTGTGATGCCTCCATTTCTGTTTCTTTTCCTCAAGATGGTTTAAGCAATTGTAGGTGTTTTCTGGTTCCAGAGAAATAATTGTAGTTTTTGTTCTATTCTCTTAAAGAAGCTTGGTGGAACTTTGATGGGTATTGCATTAAATATGTATATGGCTCTGGGGAGAATATCCATTTTGATGATATTTTCCCTTCCAATCCATGAGCATGAGATGTCTTTCCAGTTCTTGGTATCATTTTCTATTTCCTTGAATAGTGACTCATAGTTTTCAGTATCAAGTCTTTCATTTCTTTGGTCAGCTTAATTCCTAGGTATTTTATTGATTTTGTTGCAACAGTGAATGGGAGTGGTTTCTGGACATCTTCTTCAGATTTAGTGTTTGCATAAAGAAATGCCACTGATTTTTGTACATTGATTTTGTAGCCTGATACCTTGCTATATTGCCTAATATCTTCCAGTAGTTTTCTGCTGGATTCTTTAGGTTTTTCTATGTATGCTATCATACCATTTGCAAATAATGAGAGCTTGACTTCTTCCCTTCAAATCTGTATGCCTTTGATTTCTTTCTCTTGCCTGATTGCTATGGCAAGAACTTTCAATACTATGTTGAAGAGTAGTGGTGATAGTGGACAACCCCATCTAGTCCCCGATCTGAGGGGGAATGCTTTCAGCTTCTGTCCATTAAGTATGGTATTGGTTGTAGGTTTGCCTTATATGGACTCCACTATCTTAAGGAATTTCCCATCTATTCCCATTTTTTGTAGAGTTTTGAGCATGAATGGGTGTTGGATTTTGTCAAAGGCTTACTCTGCATCTATTGAGATAATCGTGTGGTGTTTGGTTTCGTTTTTATTAATGTGGTGAATGACATTAATTGACTTAACGTATGTTGAGACAGCCTTGCATTCCTGGGATAAATCACACTTGGTCATGATGTGCAATGTTTTTGATATATTGCTGTATCCAGTTGGCCAGGATCTTGTTTAATATTTTGGCATCTATGTTCATCAGAGATATTTGGTATGTAGTTTTCCTTTTTGGTTGTGTCCCTATCTGCTTTTGGTATCAAAGTGCTATTGGCTTCATAAAAGGTGGAAGGGAGTGTTCCTGTTTCTTTGATTTTGTGGAAAAGCTTTAGAAGTATAGGTATTAACTGTTTCCTGAAGGTTTTGTAGAATTCATTTGTGAAGCCATCTGGTCCAGGACTTTTGTTGTTGGGAAGATTCTTAATAACTGTTTAGATTTCTTTGTCTGTGATTAGTGCATTTAGGTTTTGTAGTTCCTCTTGGTTCAGTTTTGGAAGAACATATTTTTCTAGGAATTCTTCCATTTCTTCCAGATTCTCCAGCTTAGTGGCGTATAGTTCTTCATAGAAGTTTCACATTATTTTCTGGATTTCTGTGGTGTTGGTTGTGATATCTCCTCTATTGTTTACAATTCTATTTATTTGAGTCTTCTCACTTTTTTTAGTGAGGCCAGCTAGGGGTTTGTCAATCTTGTTTAATTTTTCTAAAAACCAACATTTGGCTTCATTGATCTTTTGTTTGGTTCTCTTATTTTCGATGTTGTTTATTTCTGCTCTAATTTTAATGATTTCTTTTTTTCTGGTTGCTTTAGGGTTCCTTTGTTCCTCTTCCTCTAAGTCCTTAAGGTGTGCAATGAGGTCATTTATTTGAGCTTTTTCATGTTTTTTTAATATGTGATTGTATAGCTGTGAGTTTCCCTCTCAGTACTGCTTTAGCTGTGTCCCAGATATTTTAATAGCTTGTGTATTCATTTTCATTTGTTTCCAGGAACATTTAAATTTCTTGCTTGTGTGTGTCTCTGACCCAGTGGTTCTTAAGCAGTATGTTGTTTAGTCTCCAAATTCTGTGACTTTTAGTAATTTTCTTTTTGTTGTTAAATGTTAGCTTTACTCCACTGTGGTCTGAGAAGATACTTGGGATGATTTCAATGCTCTTGAATTTGTTGATGCTGTCTTTGTGGCCTAACATGTGGTCTATCCTTCAGTATGTGCTGTGCAGATTTGAAAAGAATGTGTATTCCATGTTTTGGGGGTGAAGAGCTCTGAAAATGTCCAGGAGGTCTAGTCTGTCCATCTCTTCATTTAATTCTCTTGTTTCTTTGTTGATTCTCTGCTTTGTTGATCTGTCTAAGTGTGAGAGTGGGGTGTTAGAGTCTCCCACTATTATTGTATTACTATTGATGTATTTTTGTAGTTCTTTCAGTAGGTGTTTGATGTATTTAGATGGTCCCTCATTGGGTGCATAGATGTTAATAATTGTTAAATATTCTTGGTTGATTGATCCTTTAATCATTATGTAATGGACTTGCCTATCTTTTATTACTTTATTTAATTTAAAGTCTATTATGTCAGAGATTAGAATGGCTGTTCCTGCCCCTTTTTTGTGGTCCATTAGCCTGTATAATAGTTTTCCATCCTTTCACTTTTAGTCTTTGTTTGTCTTGTTGGGTCAGGTGGGATTCTTGCAAGCAGCATATGGTTAACTTGTGCTTTCTGATCCATCCTCCTCTGTGCCTTTTAATGGGTGAGTTTAAGCCAATGACATTTATTGATATTATGGATTTAATGTATTGTAGTGCCATTATTCAACAATTTTTTTATTTGCTCTGATATATGGCAAGTATTATGGTGATGTTCTTGTTTATAAGAGGTCTTTTAGAACCTCTTTCAGGGCAGGCTTGGTGATGGTTACCACCTTTAACTGTTGTCTATCTGAGAAGTTTTTATCACTCCCTCTAATTTGAATGAAAGTCTAGCAGGGTATATTATCCTTGCTTGAGACCCTTTTTCATTCAAGGCTTGATAGATATCTTGCCATTCTCTTCTGGCTTTTAGAGTTTGAGTGGAGAAGTTTGCTCATAATCTTATGGGTTTTCCTCTGTATGTGATATTTTGTTTTTCTCTTGCGGCCTTTAGGATCCTTTCTTTATCCATACTTCTTTTCATTGTAACTATGATGTGTCTTGGCGTCTTCAGGTCTAGATTGATTCCATTTGGGACTCTCTGGGCCTCTTGAATCTTTATGTCCTTTCTGTTGTTTAGGTTATGTTTACTTCCCCTTCCTCTCTTTTTTTCCTTTGTAAGGCCAGTTATTCAAATGTTACCTCTTTTGAGAATATCCCATATGTCTCTGTTGTTGTTTTCAGTGTCTCTCAATCTCTTTTTGAGCTCTTTCACCTCTATCTTAGTTTTCTCTAGATCATCCTCTGTCTCAATAATTCTGTTTTCTGCTTCTGTTAGCCTGCTTTGCCTTCCCTCAGCTTCTTTCTTCAGTTCAGTTATAGTATTAGCTTGTTCTGCTAATTGGCCTCTTAATTCGGTTATTTCAGCTTTCAGTTCTCTAGTTACCTCGAGGTAGCTAGTATTTTCCTTGAGGGTCTCATCTGTTGTATCCCTAATTCTGATAGCCCTTTCCTCCACAATTGTCTTCATTTCTGTGATTATTAAGTTTACTAATAATTGCTTGCATACTTTTCTTAGCTATGGTTACTTCTGACTGATTTGGAGTTTCTTCTGGGCTCCTGTCTTGATTAATTTTGGTAGCAGTTTTATTTGCTCTTGATTTAACCATTTTTTTATTGATGTGTTTTTTATTTTTCTTTTCTGTCATTCTTCAGTTGTTGCGTTTTGAGTACAAGCCACACTGTACTAAAGACATTTATGACAAGTGTAGTCACCAACCTCAGAAATTACAACAATAGTAACTGAAGCAAGGATTGATGCAGTTTAACCAATACCAATTAGCCAAACAACACCTCCAGTCCAAGAAAAATAGCAACCAAATCCAAAAGACAAAGGAAAAAAGGGAAATCAAGAATAGACAATCATGCAAACCTACTGTTCACTGTAAATTCTAGGGATAGCAAGAGGAAAAAGGGAAGCAGAAAAGAGATACACACAGAGAGAATACACTCTGAGTCAGATTTCTTCCCCCAAATAATCCACAAAAAAGTATTAGTGAATTCAGAAAGCAGGAGGAAGGAAGAAAAGAAGACAAGAACAAGAAAAAGAAAAAAAGACCAAAGAAAGGAAAGAGTTGTGTTTTTTTTTTTTTTTTAATTAGCTAGGAGGAAGGGAAAAAGGGAGAGTGGCGGGAAGAGGTAGAGTGAAACAAGTTTCTCTCACACTGGATAGGACACCCAGTCACCTAGCAATGAAAAACCAATAACAGTTAATTTTGGTCAACCTGAAGGAGGGGGGGGGAAGGGACATATGTATATATAATAGTAATAATAAAATAGAATAGAGTAAAAAACCCTAACATTCAGACTGTAGCTTGGATGGCTCCAGATTGGCTCAAGTAGCCTGAGCAAAGACTGCCAATTGTAAGAAGTATCCAAAAAACAAACAAACAACAACAAAAAAACCTCCAGGTAGTCTTTACCAGGCATGGGTGAGGCTCTGATTGGTCAGATATTTTACCACTCAAATAGAGCTCCAGTCACTTAGGAAAAAAGAGAAGGAAATAAAAAAGGAAAAGGATTGGAATGACACCCCTGATGAGCCAGGAATCTTGGTAAAGAAAAAAGCTCAGTGGGAAGCCTGCTAGAAGCGGCATTCCAGCCCCTGGGGTCTGGTTCTGGGGTAGGGGGGAGGGGTGAACTTCAGAAATAATCAGATTTCCTTTCTTTTTTCTCTGTTTTCTAACCCAAGAGTGAGCTATAGGACCCCCTCCTTGGTGTCACACTTAGGATCCCTTATTCACCCTCCTGCTGATGTTCCAGTATCCTACCCTATCCAGTGAATCCTAGGTCATAAGCCACTGTTTGTTGGAACTCAAGCCAGCAGCTGCCTCCAAGTCGCCATCTTGGCTCCGCCCCCCTACTTTGTATTTCTAACAGCAGTTTCTTTCTTGTCCACCCCTGCCCATCCCTCCTCTTTCTACCTCCTCTTCCTTCATCTTCATCATCATATTTCTTTTCTTTTTATTTTTTTAAAAACATTTTTGCCTCCAGGGTTACCACTCGTGCTCAATACCGACACTATGATCCTGCTGCTCCTGGCTGCCATTTTTTAATTCCATTTTATTGAATAGGACAGAAAGAAATTAAGAGAGAAGGGGGAGATAGATATGGGGAGAGAAAGACAGACATCTGCATACCTGCTTCACCACTTTCGAACCATCTTCCCACAGGTGGGGAGCTGGGGGCTCGAACCTGGATCCTTGCACAGGTCCTTGTGCTTAAAACTATTTGTGCTTAATGGTGCACCACCTCCTGGCCCCCATCATCATTGTTTAGTAGGGGCACTGTGGCGGAGAGGAAGATAGAGAAAAAGAAATAGAGATAGATAAATAGAGACAGAGATAGATAGATAGATAGAGAGTCTGAAAGAAACCATCACACCAAAGCTTCCTTCCATGTGGTAGTGGCCACTCTCAGAGTTGGGCTATATATGTCCCCAAGCAGTACACTATCCAAATGAGCTATTTTCCTGCTCCACACTGCTATGTATTAATCCTTTGGCCTGTTGATGGACATTTGGACTAAATTAGCCTGAGCCATTATGAACAAAGCTGTCATAGATGTTTATGTACTACCCTTGTATAGGCATTTGTTTTTGTTGCTCTTGGCTAACACCTAGAAGAAGAGTTGGCTGGGTCAAGGACAGTTATATGTTTGGCCTTAAAAGAAATTGTCAAACTTTTTGTGAAGTGGTTGTAGCACTTTACACTCTCCCCAGAAATGTGTGAGAGTTCCAGTTGACCCACATTCTTACCCACACAAATATCACTGTTGATCATTTCCATTGGGTCAGTCTAGTGTGCTCGCAGTGATGCTATTTTGACTGTGGTTTCCATTTGGGGACTTATTTGGGGGGGGCCTCTCTAACCACACCCAACTCCTTCCTCTTAACAGTGAGGCTTTTATCACCACCAGGGTTATCACTGGGGCTCGGTAACAGCATTACAAATCCATTGCTCCTGGCATCCGTTTTTCCTCCCCCCCTTTCTACCTTATTTTTATTTGACAGGACAGAGAGAAATTGAGAAGGAAGGGGAGATAAAGAGAGGAAAGAGAAAAATAGACTCCTACAGACTTGCTTCACCACTCATGAGGCATCCTCCCTGAAGGTAGGGAATGGGGGTTCGAACCCAGACCCTCTTGCATGGTGATACCTGTGCTTAACGAGTGCACCACTGCCTGCCCCCAACTGTGAGATCTTCTAGGACACAGATCCACCCAGTGGTGTTACCTAAGATCCCAGAAGACTGAGACACCCAAAACAAGAATTCAGCCCAGCTGGGTTTTCTGGAGAGAGACAGAATCTTACTAAGCCTCAGTCTTCCCATATGGTAAATGGGCACCAAGTCTGCTTTGCCTGGTCCACAGGGAATTTCTGAGTAAACAATTGAGGGACTGAGAAGGGTGCCACCCACTGGGGACAATAGCACTAGCTCTAGCAGGAGGCCAGCTGGCATTCACACGTTCCAGCTGGTTCCTCTCTCCTCTCACAGTCACTGAGCAAATGTGGAAAGGGAGACTCAGCCAGGCAGAGTGGCTTCAGTTTGTAGTTGTAACATGAGCCACTGTGCTGTGGACCTCCCACCCCCCACCCCAGGCAGGGACAGGGGTCATTGTCTCATGGCCAGTACTCTGGGCTGCAGGGATGCACATGCCTGAGTTCCTTCTACCCGTCCCTTCCACCCATATTCCGCAGCTCTTGTCCCTGGGGCTCCCTGCCACGTCTGTCGCTCCATTATCCTAAGTGGCCTCCCTGGATCCCATTACTTCACTACTGTTATTATTTATTCATTGATGGAGCCCTCAGCCTATGGATGGGCACTTACCTTGACATCCCTGACAGCGGGTCAGGAGCCCCACTCAGGGTGTATTAATCACCAGCCGCGCCAGCGGGGAGCCTGTGTCCCCAAGAGAGGCGATCGCATTACAGACACTGAGGGCTTGTCAGCACCACCACATTCCCAGGAAGGGCCCCACTGCCTGACATTTTAGAGGGGATCAGCCTTAGAGAGCATCTGTGCAGGCAGGGACACTGAGGCTCGGAGTGGATTCCCCAAGGCTCCACATCTCACTGCAGTGCTCTATGGGGCTGTCTTCATCTACAAAAGCACAGAGAGAATAATTCCATTTACAGGGAAAGAAAAGACTTGAAAGATTCACTGTTTCTGATCTTCTGCTCGATGCTTTTAACAACCCCTTGGGACCAATCAAAATTTTTAAACAGTCAAACAGAGAGGTGGATGCTAGGTAGGATCTGAATGTCACAATGTTAATAAGTCACCAAGCTAAGAGGCCACCACTTTCATTCACGTGGAGGGTAGGAGATCAAGTATTTGAGGAGCACCTGGGTCTCAAACACTTCTCAAATGGGTTCTTTTTAATATATATCTTGCAGGATATGAAGCTGAGGCTCAGAGAGGACAGGCAATTGGCTCAAAAGTTACACTACTAGGAAACGTCAGAATCAAGACCCGTATCCATGCAATTGAGCCCAGAGTTTAAGTTCTTTTCTTCACCAGGGTTATTGCTGGGGCTCAGTGCCTACTCTACAAATCCACTACTTCCCACCACCATTTTTTACTTTTTTAAAATTTCTGTTTTTATTTGACAGGACAAATTGAGAGAGGGTAGGGAAGATAGAGAGGGGGGAGAGAAAAGACACCTGCAGACTTGCTTCATCACTTATTAAGCTTCCCCCTGCAGGTGGGGAGCAGGGGCTCGAACCCCAGTCCTTGCACATGGTGATATGTGCACTTAACCAGGTGCACCACCACCTGCCTCCTCCCCCCAGGAGTTTAGGTTATTAACCTAACTGAACGAAGATATGAAAGAGAAGAGAGGGTTCTGGGGTGGCTTCAAGGTAAAAATTAAGTGGCCCAAGATAGGGGCTCCAAGAAGAGAGACCTCAACTCGCACTAAGACACTGTGTTGTATTTTGGATAGAATGTGTTGTTCAGGGTAGAATGGACTGCTTGTTAGAGAGGTAGAAAGGGGCTCCCCACCACCAGAGGTATGCAGTGAATTCATGCCAGCCATCTGCCTGCAGTGTCCTGAGGGGGCCTCTCTCCTGACATCAGAAGGATCACCCAAACCCAGCTGGGGACTTAGCCAGGTGTCTGTCCCTGGGAAGCGGCTCAGTCACACAGTCCGTTTTACGAAGAAGTCATCCCACCCACCACTGGAATCAAAGTTCCCATCTTCCATCTGTCTGTGTGTTTGTCACCCAACAGATGACTAGCGAGCAACCAGAGCTCCCTCATCAGACTTGGGCAAGGAGGTTTCACTGGACATGACTCCATGCCTGCTCTGGACCTGGCATCCTTCCTTGCCCCATGAAGGCAGCCAGCACCTACCCACTCACCAAGTGCTACTGAGCAGTGGTGAAGGAGTCAGCATGTCAGCATGGGCTGGGTTGTGGGGGACATGGTTCCAGCTCAGGGGGTTGTAGTCCAGCTGTAAGAGCAGAAAAATAAGTGGTGGAAGGTGATGCATGTGTATGGGGGTGGGGGCAGGGTGAGGGGAGTCCTCTGGAGACCAGTTGCCTTGCTTCAGAGTCAGCTCATCACCATCAGAAGCATGTCAACAGCAGCAACCAGCATCTATAGTCCACTTCCTTTGCACCAATGGATGCTACTGTTACTTCTAAGCCCATTTTACATAAGACTAAGATGGGTCATTGGTTCAGATCAGTTCTTAAGTGGTACAGCTGGGAGTAGTGTGAGACAGAAGCAAGAATGTAAGTATCCAAAGAGGGCAAGTCCCCTTGGGCCAGAACTCTAGGTCCCCTAGAGAAAGAGGGCCTGAGCAGGACTTCCAGAGCCTTGAGAGGCACACCACCAGACACAAAGCCAGCATGCTAGAGGCATTTTCCTTGCTGTTTGCCTGCTTTGAGAGTTGGAGCAAATGACTTCAAGTTTCTGAGCCTTAGACTCATTCTCAGGGAAAAAAAAATGCGGGCCATAAATGCCCCCTCTTATTGATTACAAGCCCCAAAGGAGCATTATGGCTCTGGGAGAGACAGAGAAGGCAAGGCTCCCATTTCAGGTCAAGGTTCCTTCTCCTTTACCCTCCCAGCTCCTGCAGAGCTGAGGGCCTGGGTCCAAGCTAGGCTTAGTGGCTGTGTCTGGGGAACAAGGCAGGGAACCCATGGTGTGTTTGGTGTATTTTCACTGGAATTATTTTCTGCTGATTTAGGTCAGCGCAGCCAGGGGGCAGCATGAGCTGTCTTTCAGTTCAGCAGCAAAAAGGCAGGAGGCCTGGCCCACTGTGGACCTGAACTGTTGATATCAGCCTAAGCTTAGAGTGAAAGAGGCTGGGCTTGACACTGCATCCTGGATTCTGGCTGCCTAGGGAAGGGTAGTCTATATGGAGAGGACCCTGAGATAATGTCCTTGAAGCTAAAGGTGGAGTCACTGGGACTCCTGACTCTTTGTGGGCCCAGTGTAAGAGTGGGGGCAGGTTTTCTGTGGGGATTTGCTGAGCCCCTTCCTATCTGGGCTTTCATTGTCTGGTTGCTGTCATGGGGAAGGTGAAGGAGTGATGAGGCACACAGTAGGCCATCAGGAAATCTGATGATGGTGGAGCTGGTGCAATTTGGGGTACAGTCTCTGGATGTCCCATTTTCTTGGTTTCACCTTGGGCATGAGGGTGGGGAACTGAGGCCACTGTCAAGGGCTCTGGAGGAGTCTAGTCCTGCCCCAGCACCCAAGGCCTGTAGTAGCCCAGACCTGGTCTTCCCTGCCCATGGCCTCTAGCTTCATCCCTCCTGAACCACTGTCCAGACTGCTGTCCCACCAGTGGTATTCTCCTCATCTTTAAACCAGGTGAGTGGAAAGGCCCAGAGCCAACAACTGTGGTAGCCTTGCTCTCATTTGCTGTTGTCTTCTGAGTGATTTATCTGTTTCATCCTGTCTTCCCCAGGAAGGAAACAGAAGCCAGGTGTCCACTCCCTGCCACTCCCCACCCCAGCTCCATCCCTGGCAGCTATGTGACACTGAGCAAGTCACTTAGCCGTTCTGTTAGTTCCCACCACAACATGGGGATAGAATCTGCTTTGTCTTCTCTTCTAGGCTGTTGTGGAGCTCAGATCTAACTAAAGAGAATTGAGACCAGCTCTCCCAGAGCCCCTCAGCTGGACTCAGTCCGGGGGACAGAGGTGGATTGGACACAGCTCCTGCTTCAAGGGGCTTGCTCTGCCTGTGGAACATGGAGCAACATTCTCAATGGGGGCTGTAGAGAACCTGCACTGGGGAGAGTGATGAGTTTAAGTGAGAAGAAAGGAAGGCTTCCCGAAAGAGGAATGAGCAGAACAGCTACACAAGGCCAGAGCTGGTCAGATACGCACAAAGCCAGCAGAAATGTATGTCAGAGCAGCAGCTCCCAGTGAGTACCATAACTGTCACCCCCAAACCAGCCAGCAATCCAGCAAAGCAATCTTGTCCTCACCAAGCTGGACAAGATTATAGCATAGCAGGGGAAACAGACATTGATCAAGGTCATCAATATAAGCTTTTTGGAGGGGGAGGAGGGGCACTGATTTGAAGGGGAAAATTATCTCAGGAGTTTCTTCCCACTAGGCACTGAGGCAAGCCCTCTGCTTAGGCTGCATCTTCTTACCCTGACACAGACAGACATTTGTGGAAACTCAAAATTCAGAGAGGTGAAGTGACTTGCCTAAGGCTGCACAGTTGGCAGGCATCAGGGCACAGGTGGTCTGACCCCTGAACCCCCACTTCCTCTAACCCCGCTGACCTGCTTATCCTGAGCCTAATGGAGATTCACCTCTCCCTAGTGTTCCTGATTCCTGGGGTCCTCCTCCTGACCAGGGGGTGACACAGCAGGACAAAGTCAGCTCTTGAACAGCTGGGTGGATTCAGCAGCTGATGGGAAGTGGTCAAAAGACACCCACAGGTCCTCAAGCTCCACAGAGTATCTGTGCTTGGCAGGGAGCAGGGGAAGAGAGTGACAGGGTGAGCCAGTGAGACAGTGGGGAGCCAGTGGGTTCTCAAGAACAAGCCCCCAAATACTTCCTTCCCCTTCTGCCCTCATCCAAGGTAAGGGCTCCCAGAGTACACAGGCTAGACAGGCCCCACCTGGTGAGGCCCCAAGTTACCCTGGCCGCAGCATCACCATAACAGCATGTGAACAGAAAGCATTCCCGTGTAGGGCTCAGCTAGGACAGTGTGGCGAGGGGTGGGTTAAGGGGTGTACTAGAAAGGCAGGGGTCAGGTGGCTGAAGATGCAGTGACCCTGGAGGCCAGGATGCACAGCTGGCTGCTGGACAATCCCTTCTCACATGGAAGCAGGGAGGGACCCGATCTCCACCTCCCATAGTCTCTCTCCCTCCTGCCCCAGCCCCCATACAGGTCCTCCCTGGATTGTGAAGAAATGCCAGGGAAGGCAAGAGGATTCTGACTTGCCTTACATCACATTTTAGTTTCCAGGAAGAATGAGGGCTGCTGTGCTAGCATGGGGGTGCCTCTATCTCGGGCATGTGCTCTCTGGGTTGGAGAGAACACAACCGGAGCCAGCCTGGGCTGCTACTCACTAGTGATGTGAGAGAGATGACCCAGGAATAGAGCTGGTGGTGGTGAGGTGATTCAATTCTTTATTGATCAGAGAGCCAAGGCTTTTAAGAGTCCGACCCAGAAGTGGCAAGTCATAAATGGAAAATGGTTTGACATGTTTTGGAAAGGGGTGGAGAAAGGCAAAGGGGTGGAGAAAGGCAAAAGGGACTGGGAAAGGTAGGAACTTCCCTAGCAACTGTTGCAAGGGTTTTAACTTGTAGGATTAATAATAGCCTGCAAGCAGGAAGGGTCTTGAGGGTAGAAAGAAGATAGATCAAAGGAATGGAATGGGTGAGGGTCTTTCAGGCAAAACCATGATTATGTAGATAATAAGGGAGCAGGCCATAGTATCAGGAATGCAGGGTGCTTTGTGAGGCAGGGAGTCTGAAAAGATGAGGCAAATCTTGGGGAGTCGTGTCCCTCCTCGGTCAACCTCTCAGTAGAGAGAGAGAGACTGACAGGATGGACATGGCTTTCAGATCAAGCCCTGCCAAGCTCAACCACATCCTCACAATTTCCCTACAGACGGCTTATAGTAGAAGTTAAGTTTAGTTATAGAAAAAAAGGGGGGTCACTTTATGTGTCCCTGATTTCACTGATCCAGAAGCACCGTGAAGAAGACATGTGGACACTGGGAACCTCGCTTCAGTGGGGACAAGGGATGGCTTCTTGGAGGGAATGATGCTTGCATTGAGTTCAGAAGGGAGAACAGGAAATAAGAACAAAGTTGGAGGGGGCATCCCAGGGAGTGGGGACAGCATGTGCAAAGGTCCTGTGACAAGAAAAAGTACAATGCAAAGGGAGAAGTAATGAAGTGCCTCCTCTCACCACGAATAAACTGTCACTATCCTACCATGAGCCAGGGCTGCTGCCGGAGCTAGAGTGGACACTGGAGGTTAAAATGGGGGTGGAGGGGCACAGAGAGCCTCAGGATGCTCCCACTCTCGGGTCTTCTAGCTCACAGTTAGTTTTTGTCAAACTCTAGAACTCTGATATTTGCATCAGGATTCTGAAGCAAAGCAACACAGAACGAGCCCCAGGTGGCTTGCTTACTTACTGTCCTGCTGGGGAAACAGAGGAAGCAAGCAATTTGCTAGAAGCAATGCAGCCCAAAGGTGGAGCAAACACTGCAGAACTAAGGCCTGGCTTGGAGGGACAGCCTCCGGCCACCAGGGAAAAGGGCAGGACACAGTTGCTCCCCAAGCCTGAGAGGCTTCTGGTGGGTAGACACAGACTAGGTAGACACAGCTTCTGGTGGGTAGACACAGTGGCAGTTGCACTGAAAGTGGGGAGTGGCGACAAGTCACTTACCTAGCTAGATGCAACCCTGTAGGCACACAGCAACCATCATAGTCATCATGGGGGCTGGGTCATGGGGGTGCAATTGGTGGAAGCTGGCTCCTCCAGCAGGACCTCTGGGGCCCTGGGAATCTGACCCTCTGGCCTACAGAGGGTAGTGAGGTGGTCATGGTCATACTGAGGCCAGATCTCATATGTAAATCTTCAGTTTGGAGAAGAGCGAGCCATGCCTACCCTGCCAGCATCCATGCCCTTCTGTGGCCCCCAGGAAGAGGAAGTCTAGCCAAAGGGAGCAGAGTGGGGACAGGGGACAGAGACTCAGCCCCCAGGTTTGCAAGGTAATTATGAGTTAGAAGCTAATATTAATAAAGGCTCCAAGAAAGGAGTTTTAATTCCAGATCTCAACACCCGATTATTGCACATGAGGGAAATACCAGGCGCCCACACTGTCTCCATCCCTCGCCCTTTGTCTCTAAGCAAGCTGCTGCTTTTATTAATTCTGGTTAGATTTTCCCAGGCTGGGGAGTAGGGACTGGTAGGGGAGCCTGGGGAAGGAGGAGGAAAGTGGGGATCAGCAATGGAGCAGACATGGGGAGAATGGAGATGCACGCTAGAGCCGATGCTTTTCACTGCTCCTTCCTCAGCCGAGGGGACCCCCAGCTCTGAATTGCCACCTCCAGAAAAATGGGTCCTTCTACATACTCTGTCTCTCTCCCTCCTTCTTCTCCTCCCACCGCCCCCCGTGTCTCTTCCATCCCCCTTTCTTCCCACCTGAACCCACGCCAGGGCTCCAACTCTATGTGTTACTCACAGTGATGCTGAGATGCAACGTGCAGAAATTTCTCCTCAAAGAGAACTGAGTAAAAGAAATATTGGAGGGGGGATCAAAATGTCCATCCAGAAAGGCTTATTGTTTTGTCAAGCACACAATGCAACACTCTAATGCAATGAAATGGAGTAATCTAAAGAATATTATTGACAGAAAAAAAAATTGAGGTGCAATGACACCAACCTGACTTCCCTGGGCAGATGACCTCACCAATGAGTCCCAGAACCCCACCTCCGCAGAGTCCTGCCCCACTAGGAAAAGATAGAGACAGATTGGGGGGGGGGGTATGGATAGACCTGCCAATGCCCATGTCCAGCAGAGAAGCAATTATAGGAGCCAGACCTTCCACTTTCTGCACCCCATAAAGATCTTTGGTTCATACTCCCTGAGGGATAAAGAATAGGGAGATTTCTAATGGAGGGGATAGGATACAGAATTCTGGTGGTAAGGACTGTGTGGAATTGTACCCCTTTTATCCTGTGGTCTTATCAATCATTATTAAATCATTTTTTTTAAAAATCAAGGTGCAGGAAGGTGCATGCATGGTGTGCTAGATTTTGTGTACACACACACACACACACACATTCTTGCATAGGCATAGGCTATGACTTCATTTTGTAGAAATCTACTGTAGAAAAAAAAGGAGACAATGCTATAGAGAATGTTTGATGCAGCATTTGTTATGTAGTAAATGCTCATTTAATGCTTGCTCATGCTACAGTGTTGCAGACTGCCAAGATCCCTCCTTTCTACCCTGATGCCTTCCTGAGAGGGGCATTTTACATGGACTGCATGTCAGAAGGTCAGAGGGTACTAGTGAGAAATGTGCTCTGCAATGGGGCAGTAGAAGGGCTGGCACTCGCAAAGCACAGGGGACTCAGGTGGCAGCCCTGAATGGAATCCACTGCTCCGGGGGCCTCAGGAGACAAAAGAAGCTGCATAGGGTCTGGGCACAGAATATGTTTGCAGCAAAGTAAAGAGAACCCTGCATGTGCTGCTTATTATGGACAATATTTACAGCAGTGCAACCCTCAGCCTTGTTACTCACTTCACACCTACCTTGGACCTGTTAGCAGGGGTGGGGTTTAAACTCACAGAGGTCCTCCACTGGGGGCTAGCGTCTGGAACCCCTGTTAGACACATCAGTGAGGCAAAGATGATCTGTATGTATTAGACCCTAGTCCTTCACTGGGAAACTCTAGGCTGAGAGCTCTAACTCAAAGACCTGACTACACTAAACCCAAACTGTTGGATAGCCAACCATTTAGAAAAATAGACCAAATAAGCAGATTTAAAAAAAAAATTTTTTTTAAACCAGTGCTGGGTGGTTATGTGATGATTAGTTATAGTTGCCTGCTTTCAGAGATGCTCAGATTGCTAGGAAGAGTGTATTTCTGGGGGCTGGACGGTAGCATAGCGGGTTAAGTGTGCATGACGCAAAGTGCAAGGATCCATGTAAGAGTCCCGGTTCAAGCCCCCAGCTCCCCACCTGCAGGGGGGTCGCTTTGCAAGCAGTGAAGCAGGTCTGCAGGTGTCTGTCTTTCTCTCTCCCTCTCTGTCTTCCCCTCCTCTCTCCATTTCTCTCTGTCCTATTCAACAACAACAGCTATAACAGCAATAACAATAATAACCACAAGGGCAACAAAATGGGAAAAATAGCTTCCAGGAGCAGTGGATTAATAGTGCTGGCACCGAGCCCCAGCTATAACCCTGGAGGCAAAAAAAAAAAATAGTGTATTTCTGGAAAGTGCTTCTAGAGAAGAGAAGGAGGTACCTTCATCATTGGGGGATGGGGGTGGAGGGGGACACACTATCCAATTTGTTGAGGACCCAAGTAGGGAAGAGCATGACATGCAAGTTCTTTCTTTCTGTGAGTTGTGACACTCATCTTCTTTTCTGATTTTTACCATTACTGACTTGACATAGTGTAAAAATCATAAATCATAAGATTTCAAGAATAGCTTTACGTGTGTGTGTGTGTGTGTGTGTGTGTGTGTGTGTGTGTGTGTGTGTGTGTGTGTGTGTAAGTCACTGCATCCATCACCAAAACTCTTCCCCTCTGAAGGGCAGCGTAGTTTTTGTAGTCTAAGAAATAGTTTTTTTTTTTTTTTGCAGGTTTTAATTGTTTACAGCCCATGAGAGAAGACCACCTGTAGTCATATTTCACCTCTCTACGTACCTCACTTAGCAAGAATCCTCACTTCCAGTTCCATTAATCTTGGACTTTCTTCCTTCTGCTCTTGAGCACTGGAGCCTCTGAATCTCAAGTCTTTGGATGCAAGCTGAGTCCCGCCAGCAGCCTTCCCAGTTCTCCAGCTTGCAGACATCACATGGAAGTGCTTCCCGGCTTCTGTAACTGTGTGAGTCAATCCCTATAATAATCTCCTTTTATCTCCCTTTCTCTCTCGCTCTCTCTCGCTCTCTCTCCATATATATCCTGTGGGTTCTGTGTCTCTGGAGATCCCTGACTAATAACCATCTTTTCCTCCTATCTGCACTCAAGCTTGGGTCTCTGGAATTCTTGACAGTCTTTCAGCCTGCGGCCAGACAGAAGTCAGAGATGCCCAGGCAGGTCTCTGCCCCAGCCGCTTGGTCTGCCAAAACAGAAGAGAAGGCTAAAAGGCGTACCCCGGCCTCCCACAATTCGCTGCCTGTGCTGGAAGGAATGTGAGGAGCCCTTGCAGCTAATAAAGAGACAATGGGAAGCGGCAGCTCATGAAGAGGCTGTGGCACATCTGTGCTGTTCTGCTCCCTGGGGGACAGGTGGACTGGCAGCGAGAGCAGGAGACTGCAGGTATCAGAGCTAGAGAAGCAGGGCATTCTATATTTGTGCACAGGGAAGACTCTGACATCACTGGGAGGAGAAACGTTTCTAGATGCTCTTGTACACGTGCACTGGAGACACTGATAAGGGCAAATATTGTGCCAGGCAACAAGTCTGCATACAAGAACAATAACTGTAACAATCATTGGAGGCAATCTAAATGTTTGCAGCATGTATAAATAGTTGTCTATCTGTGTGTTAGAGTACCATACAACAGTGAAAAATGAAGGCTTTATAACTTTACACAGCATGCAACAATCTAAAAATAAAACATAGGGCAAAAAAATGTTCTGAAGAGGAATATATGCAGAGTGATTTCATTGATATGATTCCCCCCCAAGAAAACATGTCATTTGATTATGACAATTTAAGTGAAAAACCACAAAGGAAGTGAAAGGGATGATTAACCAGGGTTGAGAGGGAAGGAAAGCAATTTGGGAGAAGCATACAGAGAACATGCAAGTGAGGGTTTCTCAACATTGAGGGTCTCTTAGGCACTTGTTAGCAAGCAGAGTCTCAGGCCGTGGGCCCCAAGAGGATGCAATGAGTCTCCAGCTCCTGAAGGCACCCAGATAAGGTTACTGGGACAAGCTGAGAGCTCCCTTCCAGTACAGAGACTGGCCTGAGACTCTGTGATGGTCTAACCCAGAGACATGAGCCTGCCACCACTGCAGACTCACTCAGGGAGCTTCTCAAACTTATAGCTGCTAGAATGCAAAGTCATGATATCATAATAAAAGACAGGAGGTGCTTTCTCCAAACATCTCAGATAAAACTGCCATGTGACCCATCAATCCCACATCTGGGAATCTATACTCAAGGAACACAATCAGAACACAAAAGGGGGTCGGGCACAGAGATAGCACAATGGTTTATGCAATACACTTTGGGGCCTGAGGCACAGAGGTCCCATGTACAATCCCCAGCACCATTAGAAATCAGAGCTGAGCAGTGCTCTGGTTAAAATAACTAAGTAAATAATAGTAGAAATATCTACATGTGTTGGTTATTAAGCCAGGCCCCTTGCATTGCTTAACACTGTGGTCTGTTTACATAATCATTGTTTTGTCTGAGACCCGCTCTGCCTGCAAGGCATTGGTTTAATCCCCACTGGTTAGATGGAAGCTTTCCTTCTCTCCACCCACTCTCCTACGTATATCCTTTTCCAACCTACCACTTCTGCCTCGGAAGATATAAATGCAGATGAGTAAAGCCAGCATGGCATTGCATTCCCGCTCAGCCACAAGAGTTCCCGGTTCCTTTCCTGTGTCGCCGGGTAAGCAGCAGCCTAGGTTGGCTCTGGTGGAATTCTCTCCAACCCGGAGAGCATGTGCCCAGAAGAAACACCCTCAGGCTAGCCCGGCATACATGTTTGTTGTAACATTATTCATAATATCCAAATGGGAAAGCACCTAAAGTATACACTGGCAGAAGATGGAGAAAGAAATTCCATCTATGGGAGAAAAGTAATGTAAACTGTTACTCAGCCTAAAAAGAGCAGGAAACACTACTGTTAGTGACAACATGGATAGAGTTGGAAAGCAGTAGCTAGGAAAAAGTTAATCAGACACAAGCAGACAAATCTCATGTGATTTCACTTGCTTGTGGCATCTCAAATATTGCACTCAGAAGAACAGAGAGTGGGATAACAGTTGTCAGAGGTTAGGGACTGGGGACCTATCTGCTAGCACCATAAAGTCTCTCTTTTATTTTAATGATTTTTATTAGTGATTTAATATTGATTTACAAAATTACAAGATAACAGGGATACAACTCCACATCATTCCCACCACCAGAGTTCTGCATCCCCAGTCCTTCCAGTCTAAGTTCTACCATTGCAGATAGGGGCTATTATTTCTACAACTATCTGTATATATTTGCATATATTTGCCCATTGTTTTAAGGTCCTATTGTTTTTTCCTTTCCAAGTCACATGTACACCTATTACTACATTAAAATGTCCTTCCCTTTCCCCTCTTCTCTTTCCAAGTCCTAATGGAATTGGAGTTCAGGGCCCTCTGGTCATCTTCTGCCTACCATTTCTCCCCCACTAGGAGTATGGATCAAAATATTTTTGAGGTGCAAAAGGAGGACCTTCTGGCCTCTGTAGGTATTTCTCCACTGGAGATGTGTATTGGCAGGTCAGTCCATAACTCCAGCCTGTCTCTATCTTTCCTAGTGGGGTAGGGCTCTGGAGAGGTAAGGTTCCAGGACACATTGGTAAAGTCGTCTGCCCAGGAAAGTCAGGATGGAGTCACAATAGCATCTTCATCTTGGTGGCTAGAAAGCGGCAAGATATAAAGCAGGACAAAATGATTAATGAACAGAAACAAAAAGAAACAGAGCAGATGAGAATAGGGATCTTAGGGCGGGAGGAAGCTAGGAAGTCCATTTTAGGCATGTTCCTAGGGGCCCACAACTGCTATAATTTTTGTTTGAGTTTGATAGCTAACATAGAATTGGATACAAATATTATCTGAGAAGATGGTGTCAAAGTAGAAAAGAAAAGGACTAGACAGTTGGGTTAGGGTAGCTCCCATTCTTGGAAAAAATATATATCTATGAATAAAATGAGCTATTCACCCATCCATCTGATCCAAGGCCCACACATATATTTAGCACAGGCACCAGTGTAACCTCTGAGTTCCTGTTGGTCTGAGCTCGCAGTTCTTGGCCACAGCTGGGAACATTGCAGGCTGCACTCATTTCAGGACCAGTCTTCCTCGAGTGCCAGGGCAGGACACCCCAGCCTCCCTTCGGAGACTGAGGTAGTCCCTATCACGGAACAGCATAAAGTTTCTGTCATGCAGACTGAGTCTTGAAAATCTAACACACAGAATGGTGACAGTTCTCTACGACTATATATAGACAGTAACTGTATTACACTTGCAATTTCCTTAGAGAGCAGATCTTAAGTGTTGTGACCGTAGGCAGACATAGTAACTATGTGAGGTGATAGGTAAGTTAATTAACTTGAGTATGCTAATCCTTTCTCACTGTGTGCATATATATCAAAACACCACGCTGTATGCCTTAAATATACTCAGTGCATGTTGATCATACCTCCACAAAGTTGGGGAAAAGAAAGCACTGAGGGCAGGCCCCACCCAGACCAGCAGGATGAGACCCCCCTAGGGTGCATACAGGGGAGGGGGGAGACTTTTGTCCGAAGCTTCCAGGGTGGTTGTACTGTGTGCAGTTGGCAGAGGGTCCCTAGAGCACCTCTGGGCCTACTGGGTGCTGTGCAAACGGTCATTTTCTTTTCATTGTCTAGGTATTTTTCATATATGCCATTCAAATTCCTTCGTATACATGAGGCACACAAGCACACACACACAAAAAAAAGAAACCACAGATTTAAAAAGAGTAGAAGGTAAAAATATCAAGCTAAAGGGCGAGGGGTCAGAGAAAAAAGAGCAAGGAACCAAAACAGATTTTGAAAATTGCTTTCCTCCATCAGCCAGGAAGCCTGTCAGCCTGCTGGGCCTGTCAGTCGGCACAGCAGGCCATGCCATGTTGGTGGTCATCCAGGCAGCCGTCTGTCAGCATGGGGTTGGCCATGCTGCACCACAGTTGTTAGGCAGAGGGTCAGTGTGTCAGCCAGGGAGTCAGCCAGCTGCTACAGGGCAGGTCTGTCTGTTTCCAGTCAGCCAGTGCATTGATCTGTGAGTCTGGTGGTCACTCAGTCGGTCAGTCAGTCAGTGTTTCAGTCACTGCCATCAGATAGTCAGGTTAAGTGTTGTCAGCCTAACCATCAGTCTGTCTGTGGGTCTGCTGCCCATTTGTGTGAGGGTTAGTGCAGAAAGCCTGTCAGTCACTGGTGTGCTAATCAACCAACCACGCAGTCAGCTGGTCAATCTTCAGGGAGTGAGGGCATCCACTAGTCTAATGATCACAGGTAGGCAGAGATGAAACTGTCTGCCAGGTTGTCAGTCTGTCAGGTAGACGTTCTCTGTCAGCCCACTAGCTGGTGTGGGAGTCATTAGTCAGGAAACTCATGAGTCAGACACATCAGATAGTTAAGTTTGTCAGTCAAGAGTCAGCGAGACCTTCAGTCTGTCAGGCAACCTGTGAGTCAGCCACTTCAACACTCAGTCAATCAGACAGTTGGTCAACCGCCATGTCAGGGTTTTAGTCAGTGAGTGGCTGAGAAAGTCTTCCACCAGGGAATCCGTATGGACTTCACTCACTCACTCACTCACTCTGTTAGCAGTCAGGAGGAGTCAGGCGGACACTTGCTGTATCCGGCACAGCATCCATGTCTGTGAGCCACTGAGGTGGCTCAGGAGAGTCCCCTCCACTAAAAGTTGTGTAGACTTGGGGAGAACACTGCAGCCCCTGCTCTAAAGTGAGGTCCTGCTACTATTATTATCTGAGTACCTCCAGAGGTTCCGGAAAGAAAAAGCCATCAATAGATCGCCCACCTCCCCCCTGCCCGCCTCTCCATTAAAGAGGTTCCTGCCACAGTGAAGGGGTGCTTCCCTGAGGCCGGAATCGGAGGAGGCGGTGGGTGGCTGGTGAGCTGTTCCAGTCAGTCCTGGGTCTGCCTGGCCAGTCCTTCCTGTTATGACCACTGGAAGTGGGTGGTGTGGGAGAATGGGTGTCCTCATAAGGATCCCGCTTTTTCCTGGTGTGGTCCCGACCTTTCTCTCTCTTGAGACTCCATGTCCTCCTACTCACCTGAAAGTCTGAGCCATTTATCTGGATAAGTAGGGAGAGGCAGGGCAGGTAGCAATAGTAGGCCAGAGGAAACATGGATTTTATGTCAGCTCTTATTTTTATCCGCTGTGACTCAATAAGAGAAGAAAAAATAATATAGTTGCTGAGTCTACCTTTTATTTCAAGGAACTTCCATTTACATTATTTCATTTCACCTTCACAACCATCCAGAATGGCTATGTTGTCCCCTTTATAGACAAGGGCATGAGACTTGGAAAGCCAGCATTAACCTGAGGTCAAATGTCAACCAGGCAGCTGACTCCAAGCTCCCTCCGTCCTGTTGGCTGGGGCTTTCTGCTCAAAGCTTCACTCTTTTTCCATGGGACTCAAGAGAAATTTTCTAAGTCTTTCATACAGTTAAACTCTTCCCTCAAAAGCAGTGCTCTCCTGCACTCACACTTGGGGCCCTTGAAGCCTGGGAATAGACTGGGAGGCAGTAGGGATAGGAGGTGACAGTCCTTGGCCTTGGGTCTTATAGTAATTGGGCCACTATTAAAAAATATATATTTGTATTTATTTATTATTAGATATAGACAAGAGAAACTGAGAGGGAAGGGGGAGATATAGAAGGAGAGAGAGAGAGAGAAAGAGAGAGAGAGAGAGACACCTGCAGCCCTGCACCACTCTTAAAGCTTTCCCCCTGCAGATGGGGACCAGGAACCTGAACTTGGCTCCTTGTGCACTCTAACATCTGTGTGTAACAAGTGCACCACTGCCTGCCCACTTGGACCATTCTTTTATAAGTTTATAGAGTTGGGAGAGAGCTGGGAACTGAACTGGTCTACAATGCAGTCTTATAAAAGGTAGAGTCCTTCTCCTCTCCCCGTGACAGAGAGCTCACTAGCTCTCTAAGGAGCTTCTGTTACTGGACAGCCTGGATCCTTGGAAAGCTCCTTCATGTCTTTATCTCAAGTCTTGTGATCTCAGTTCTTTTCCCCAGGGCTGACCAGATCAAACCTCATACTTTTCAAGAGAGGTAACCCACTGGGGAATGTCAACAGGGTTCCCTCTTTATTGAAGGCGTCTGTTCGTTGAGAATGAAAATACAGAACATTAAAAAAGTGGACAGTACAGTGCTATTGGGTGAGTGGGTGGGTGGGTGTTGGTGGTAGATGACATTAATGGCCTTGATTTTTCAAACCTTGTTGCATCTTTAGCTTCAAGTACTGCCTCCAATATTGAAGGTGATAGAAAAAAATGCAAACAGAGGCCTGTTAAGGAGCCTGGACATTTCTACTTTGAGAATAAACCCAGATCAGTCTGTTAGAGGGACCAGAGGACAAACAGCATTGAGCCTAGTTGTCCCAGATGAAGGTCCCACAGCAGCTATGCCAAGCTGGTCCTCCAGGTCACCATGAGCTCTTCCCACACCTGACACCTAGAGCAGGTCAGTCAAACTGACATGCAGACCCAGAGGCTCATCAGAAACAGCAGCTCTGTTTGAAGCTACATTTGGCGATGTCTCATTTCTTAGCAACAGGCAACAGGGCCAGCCAACCATTCTGGCTCACTTGCAGTCCTGCCTTACCTCCTTTCCAGGAAGGATGTGTTCAATATATGATAGAATGTCTGTGAATCTTAGGGTTCTCTTCCATTGAGGGGGTTACTCCACACTGCTCTAACTCCCTTTAAGAAGACCATCAGATGAGTTCATAGAAGGACATTGCTGGTTGATCCATACTCCCAGTCTGCCTCTCTCTTTCCCTAGTAGGATGGGGCTCTGGGGAAGCGGAGTTCCAGAACATATTGGTGGGGTCATCTGTCCAAGGAAGTCTGGTCAGCATCTTGCTGGCATCTGGAACCTGGTGGCTGAAAAGAGAGTTAACATACAAAGCCAAACAAATTGTTGAACAATCATGGACCTAAAGGCTGGAATAGTGCAGATGAAGTGTCGGGGGGTACTCACTGCAGGCTCTTGTGTACTTCTGCTTTCAGGTATATATTTTTCCCTAGTTTATGGGCATGTGTGAACCTATGCTCTGTCTCAGGGGACCTGGACTATATCTAGGTTTGGGGACTTTATTGGGGAGTGGACCACCAGTCAACACCCATGTTCAGCAGGGAAGCAATTACAGAAGCCAGACCTTCCACCCTCTGCAACCCACAACAACCCTGGATCCATACTCCCAGAGAGATAGAGAATGGGAAGGCTATCAGGGGAGGGGATGGATATAGAGATCGGGTTATGGGAATTGTGCGGAACTGTATCCCTCTTATTCTATGGTTTCGTTAGTGTCTCCTTCCTTAAAAGAAAAAAAAAAAAATATATATATATATATATATTACTCAAAAAAAAAAAAAAAAAGAAGGACACTGCTAATGGTGAGTCACTCAGGGGCTTGGGCTCAGGTGGACCCCAGAATGGGTTGGCCTTGGGTGACTGGTGGCCCCGAGGCTGCATGTCAGGGCTTGAATAAGCAGAGGGCACTGTGGTGTAATAACCCAGCTCACCTCCCTGTCCAGAAACTGGCCTAGCAGGCTGAGTGATGGGGCCAACTGGAGACTTATTTACAAACACAGCCCTTTCGCCTTTACTTCCTCCGTAAGCCCTGTTGGCGGCCAATAAATGAGAATCAATAGGCCAGTTATTAAACCGTAAATATCCCTCCCCTTGGGCTCTTGGGCCAAGAGCTTTGAGCCTCTCAGCTAAAAGAACAGAGCTGGGAGCCCTTTGCTCTGAGCCTCACTGCAGCTGAGAGGGGCTGAGGGTGCCTGGGACCTGCCACAACTTGGGCCCAGCTGGCTCAGCCCCTGCCCTTTTCAGGTTAGGCAATGTGACTTACTGTGAAGGGACTTTCAAACCAACACATGAGATCTGTAGTTGAGAAGGGGAAGAGGAGTGAGTGAGACCTGGACACTCTCCTTCCAGTGCCAAAACTCAGGAGTCTTGAGTCAGAAAGAGAATGAGAAGTCACCCATCCCGGGGAAGTCAGGCCATAGCACAGTGGGTTAAGTGCACGTGGCACAAAGGGCAAGAACCAGCACAAGTATCCCGGTTTGAGCCCCTGGCTCCCCACCTACAGGGGGGGTCTCTTCATGGGCAGAGAAGCAGGTCTGCAGGTGTCTGTCTTTCTCTTTCCCTTCTATCTTACCCCATTCCTCTCTTGATTTCTTTCTGTCCTATCCAAAAAATAAGCAAAGAAATCTCCCATCCCTGCACATTCACACTCCAAAGACACATGCGCAGAAATTGACAAAACCCAGACTCAAACCCAGATGTATGGTCTCTGATCTGTGATAGGAAAGAAAGTACCATCTGGATGGAAATTCCTGAGATGGGGGCCAAGCGGTGATATCCTCAGTTAAGTACACATATGCGGTGCACCCAGTTAAGCACACACATTACCAATCGCAAGAACCTGTGCAAGGACCCAGGCTCAAGCTTCCACTCCCCACCTGCAGGGTGGAAACTTCACAAGCGGTAAAGCATGTCTGCAAGTGTGTATCTCTCTTTCTCCCACTCTATTACCTCTACTCTCAATTTCTCTCTGCCTTATGGAATAAAATAGAGAGGGGAAATGGTCATCAGAAAAACAAACAAGAAAGGAAGGAAGGAAGGGAGGGAGGGAGGAAGAAAGGAAGGAAAGAAAGAAAAAAGTCCCTTGGGGGGAGTTCTGGTCCAGGAACAAGATGGCAGAGGACCTAATGGGAGTTGTATTGCTGTGTGGAAAAATGAAAAATGTTATGCATGTGCAAACTATTGTATTTACTGTGGACTGTAAAACATTAATCCCCCAATAAGAAATAAAGAAGAAGAAGAATTTCCTGAGGCAGTAATGCCAGGGAGAGAGAGAGAGATCATGAGGCAGCTACAGTCAGTGGGGGTCAGGGAGACATAGTAGGCAAGACCATCACTTTCTCAGTGCTTCCCACTAGAGTAGCTGTGCTGTAGACCAAGTTACCCAGAGAACTGCTTAGAGAAGGTTGGCGGAAATGGTGTAAGAAAGAGGCTCAGGAAGGGTGAAGTGGAGAGCCTGATAGTTTGGTATGAGCAGATCACTATCTCCCAAAAGCCTGGTGACAGGGAACTCAGCCATGAGTACAGCACAGCAAGTAGCCCCTACCAGTCTCAACAGGCCTAGATGCGGTCTGGATCCCCGGGGCAGGAGTTTGCCAACTTGGCCACACAGTAGGAACCTCTTGAGAATACTTCAAAGTACCAGTGCCAAGACCAATCAACTTCAGAACAATGAACTCAACTCCAGTCCCTGTGAAAAGAGAGAGCCCCAGTTCCAGTACACATGCAGCTATGTATGAATGGCCTAGTGATTCTATCAGAGTCAGGGTTGGAAACTACTGTAAACTGCACCCCAGGGGGGTTAGTTTATTTTTTCTCTTATTAATTTATTAGACAGAGACAGAGAGATTGAGAGGAGATGGGGAGATACAGAAGGAGAGAGATAGAGTGATGCCTGCAGCACTGCTTCACCACTTGCAAAGCTTCCTCCCACAGGTGGAGAACAGAGGTTTCGTGAATCTGGGTCCTTGTGCATTATAACATGTGCACTGAAGCAGGTGCACCGCCACCCGACCCCTCATTTATTCTTTTTTTTTTTTAATATTTATTTTATTTATTTATTCCCTTTTGTTGCCCTTGTTGTTTTATTGTTGTAGTTATTATTGTTGTTGTCACTGTTGGATAGGACAGAGAGAAATGGAGAGAGGAGGGGAAGACAGAGAGGAGGAGAGAAAGATAGACACCTGCAGACCTGCTTCACCGCCTGTGAAGCGACTCCCCTGCAGGTGGGGAGCCGGGGTTCGAGCCGGGATCCTTATGCCGGTCCTTGTGCTTTGCGCCACCTGTGCTTAACCCGCTGCGCTACAGCCCGACTCCCTCATTTATTCTTAAATGCACTTAAAAGCCCTTCTCTGACTCATGGAGACAGCAGGTATTTTCTACCTGGGCCTGTCTCAGCCTTGCTGTATGACTGCCTTATAGGAAATCATCCCTCACCTCCCAAAGCCAGCAGTTTCTGCCACAGTCCTTGCAGTAGACAAGTCTCTGGAGTCATGTTGGACACTGAACCAGGAAAACCAGTGATCAGAAAGGACTCAGGCAGGACCCTCCCCATCATCTTCCCTTTTGTCCCTTCCCAGCCTCCCATGCATTCTGAGAATAATGCTGACCTCAGTTTCTACCCCACCCTTAGGCCATCAGTGATCCCCCTTGACACTGGCCACCATGTTTGCCAGCTTGTGCATTTCTCCTGCTCCCTGCATTTCTCCTGGCTTCTGAGTCTCTGGTGTGTATGACAGAGTGGAAAGGTGGAGAGTACTAGAAGCATAAACCCAAGAGTAGGACAGGGAACTTCAAGCCCAGGGACTGCATGTCATTAGCGGAAGGATCGTGGGCAGCCTCTGTGAGTTTCAGTTCTCTTGTTGGTGAAACAGAGGGGATGATATATGCAGTAATTAAAGAATCTCCCTCCTAAAAAAGCTGAAAGGCCTGGGCGAGGTACTCTACACCAAGCCCTTGAAAGAATAGCTGACACCCAGTGAGCTGTTATTTTTGTCTGCATCCTGCAGGAGATCTTTCTGCACACCCATGCTTGCCAAAGGTGGGCCACATTGAATAGGAGTGGCCGCTGGCTTGTTTTCCCTGTCACCGATTTGAACCCTCTTTCTGCATTTGGAGGACATCCTACTCCTGCTGGGCAGCAGAGCCTGCCCTGCTGTTACAGAAGCTGAAAAATTCAGCTTCTCGCTTTCCCAGCCTCCCTTGCAGTTCAGGAGTAGACCCATTAGCAGAAGCTTGCGAATTGTCGGGCCATGACGCACAAGAGCAAGGAATCCAAAACACCATTCTGGTGCTGGGCAAGGGCCGGGAGGGGCAATGCAGTCAGCAGCAAGGAAATGGGGGGCCTCCCATGCTCAGAGGCAGTGCTCTTCCCCAGCTGGCTTGGTTGGTGGTGTTTTTCAACCCTATGCTTCCTGCTCCTTCCCAGTGATTCCATGGTATTCCGTATCTATTCTGCAGCTCCTATTTCTGTTCGATTCTTGTGGACTTCTGCTGCCAGGATCCCTACTATATTCAGAGGGTGTAGTTCCTAGCAGAGTAGTAATGGGGCTCAGCCACTGGTGGGATCTTGGGCAGACCCTGTAGTGCCAGGCTGCTATGCAGGAAAGTCAGGCTGGAGGTATCGAGGTTCCACACCCAGTAGAGTGCACACAATACCATGTGCAGGGACCCATGTTCAAGTATCTGGTCCCCCACTTGCAGAGGGAAGCTTCATGAGTGGTAAAGCAGGGCTGCAGGTGTGTCTTTTTATCTCTCCCTTTCTATCCCCCCCTTTCCTCTCAACTTTCTCTCTGTCCTATGAAAGGAAGGAAAAAAACAAAAAGAGAGAGAAAGAAAGGTAGGAAGGAAAAAGAAATAAAAGAAAAGAAAGAAAGGAAGGAAGGAAGGAAAAAGAAAGTAAGAAAGAAAGAAAGAAAGAAAGAAAGAAAGAAAGAAAGAAAGAAAGGAAGGGGTCGGCTGGCGGGAAGATGGCGGACTGAGAAGCTTCTAACAGCGAGTGCTCTGATCGCATCGTTGGCAACGGTAGGATTTTCTGCCTTTAGCAGGCCAGTCAATAAGAGTGACACCAAAGAGGTGATTATAATTTAATTTGGGTTAAGAATTAGAGTAAAGGTGACACGGACTAGCGGGGCTCCAGACTTCCCAGGCGCCGGGCAAGGCGAGTGCGCCCAGCATTGTCCTCCACCCGGGAAGGCGGCTCCTCCACCGGTTGCAGAGCACGGTGGGCAGAGGACCCAGAGAGAGCACTTTAGCTCGGGGGCTTTCTCTTGGGAGTCTCCAGGGTCCACCGCGACCCTGAGGGTGGATCCAAAGACTTCTTGAGTATAGCTCTCATTGGATCAAAGGACTTGGAGCTAGTTTCCATTTTTGAGAAATCCTTTAAAAAAGTCTGGAGGGGGTGGGTTTCCCAGTAGCTGCTAGCCTCTGAGCTCCGAACGCACTCCCGTGGAGACAATAAGATTTTCTGCCTTTAGCAGGCCAGCCAATAAGGTGTCCTTAGACACCAAGGAGGCGATTATAACTTAATTTGGGCTAAGAATTAGAGTAGGGAAAAAAAATTCTTTTTTCTTCCTTTTAATTTTCAAGCATACATCCTTCCCACCGCCCCTCCCCCCCATAAGCAGTCCCTGGGACCAGCTACTAGCAGGATACCCCATACCACCAAACAGGGTATTTTTTTTTAACTCACTGATACGCATTCGGGAAGTTCCTTACACTGCTCTTTAATTACAACTCTTCTTCTTATCTTCTCCCTTTTCTCTCTCTTATCTCTCTCTCTCTTTTTTTTTTAATCTTGTCATACACTTCTTTCTTCTCTGCCTTTCTGAATTTGTGAATTACTTTGGGGAAGAAATATGACTCAGAGTGGACTCTCTATGTGTGTATCTCTGCTCTAGTTCCCTTTCCCCTCTTGTTACACCTAGAATATACACTGGATAGTAGATTTGCATAACTGTCTATTCTTGCTATCCTCTCTTTCTTTTCTCTTTCTTCACTGGGATTTGGTTACTATTTTTTCACGGACTGGAGAAATTGTTTGGCTAACTGGTAACGATTAAACTACTTCAATACTTACTTCAGTTGCTACTGTAATTCTGGAGGTTGGTGAGTGCAATTGTCATAAAGTTATTTAGTACAGTGTTACTTGTACTCAAGACACAACAACTGAGGAACAACAGAGCATAAAAAAAGAGAAACACATAAATAAAAAAAATGGGTAGATTAAAAACAAATAAAACTGCTACTCCAATGAATGAAGACAAGAGCCCAGAAGAAACCACAAATCAGTCAGAAGTAACCATAGATAAGAAAAGTATGCAAGCAATAATAAACTTATTAATCACAGAAATGAAAACAACATTGGAGGAAAGGAATGGCAGTATTAGGGAAACAACAGTTGAGACCACCAAGGAAAATACTGATTATCTTGAGGCAATTAGAGAACTGAAAGCTGAAATAGCTGTAATGAAGAAAGAAGCTGAGGCAAGGGAAAGCAGACTAACAGAAGCAGAAAACAGAATTAGTCAGACAGAGGATGAGTTCGAGAAAACTAAGAAAGAGGTGAAAGAGCTTAAAAAGAGATTGAGAGACACTGAAAACAACAACAGAGACATATGGGATGATCTCAAAAGAAGTAACATTCGTATAATTGGCCTGCCAGAGGAAGAAAGAGGGAAGGGGAAGCAAACATTCTAGAGGAAATAATACAAGAAAACTTCCCAGACCTGAATAACACAAAGGATATCAAGGTTCAAGAGGCCCAGAGAGTACCAAACAGAATCAACCCAGACCTGAAGACACCAAGACACATCATAGTCACAATGAGAAAAAATAAGGATAAAGAAAGGATCCTAAAGGCTGCAAGAGAGAAACAAAAAAGTCACATACAAGGGAAAACCCATAAGACTATCTGCAGATTTCTCCACTCAAACTCTAAAAGCCAGAAGGGAGTGGCAAGATATCTATCGAACCCTGAATGAAAAAGGGTTTCAACCAAGGATAATATATCCTGCTAGACTTTCATTCAAGCTAGATGGAGGGATCAAAACCTTCTTAGACAAACAACAGTTAAAGGAGGCAACCATCACCAAGCCGGCCCTGAAAGAGGTACTAAAACACCTCTTATAAACAAGAACATCACTATAATACTTGCAATATATCAGAGCAAACAAACTGTTTTTTAGAACAATGGCACTACAATACATTAAATCCATAATATCAATAAATGTCAATGGCTTAAACTCACCCATCAAAAGGCACAGGGTGGGGGGATGGATCAGAAAACATAACCCAACCATATGCTGCTTGCAAGAATCCCATCTGTCACAACAAGATAAACACAGACTTAAAGTGAAAGGATGGAAAACTATCATACAGGCTAACGGTCCACAAAAAAGGGCAGGAACAGCCATTCTCATCTCAGACACGATAGATTTTAAATTAAATAAAGTAATAAAAGATAGGCAAGGACATTACATAATGATTAGAGGATCAATCAGCCAAGAAGACTTAACAATTATTAACATCTATGCACCCAACGAGGGACCATCTAAATACATTAAGCATCTACTGAAAGAATTTCAAAAATACATCAATAGTAATACAATAATAGTGGGAGACTTCAATACCCCACTCTCACACTTAGACAGATCAACAAAGCAGAGAACCAATAAAGATACAAGAGAATTGAATGAAGAGATTGACAGACTAGACCTCTTGGACATTTTCAGACTCCTCCACCCCAAAAAACTGGAATACACCTTCTTTTCAAACCCACATAACACATACTCAAGGATAGACCACATGTTAGGCCACAAAGACAGCATCAATAAATTCAAGAGCATTGAAATCATCCCAAGTATCTTCTCAGACCACAGTGGAGTAAAAATAACATTTAACAACAAACGCAAAATTATTAAAAGACATAGAATTTGGAAACTAAACAACATGCTCCTTAAGAACCACTGGGTCAGAGACTCACTCAAACAGGAAATTCAAATGTTCCTGGAAACTAATGAAAATGAAGACACAACCTATCAAAATATTTGGGACACAGCTAAAGCAGTACTGAGAGGGAAAATTATAGCCATACAATCACATATTAAACACCAAGAAGAAGCCCAAATGAACGACCTTACTGCACACCTCAAGGACTTAGAGGAAGAGGAACAAAGGAACCCTAAAGCAACCAGAAGGACAGAAATCAGTAAAGTTAGATCAGAAATAAACAAAATCGAAAATAAAAGAACCATACAAAAGATCAATGAAGCCAAATGTTGGTTCTTCGAAAGATTAAACAAAATTGACAAACCCCTAGCCAGACTCACCAAACAAAAAAGAGAGAAGACTCAAATTAATAGAATTGTAAACGATGCAGGAGATATCACAATTGACACCACAGAAATCCAGAGAATCCTGCAAAACTTCTATAAAGAACTATATGCCACCAAGCTAGAGAATCTGGAATAAATGGAACAATACCTAGAAACCTATGCAATTCCAAAACTGAACCAAGAAGAACTACAAAATCTAAATGCACCAATCACAGACAAAGAAATTGAAACCATTATTAAGAATCTCCCCAACAACAAAAGTCCTGGACCAGATGGCTTCACAAACGAATTCTACAAAACTTTCAGGAAACAGTTAATACCCATACTTCTTAAGCTATTCCATAAGATTGAAGAAACAGGAATACTCCCTTCCACCTTTTATGAAGCCAACATCACCCTGATACCAAAAGCTGATAGGGACAGAACAAAAAAGGAAAACTACAGACCAATATCGCTGATGAACATAGATGCCAAAATATTAAACAAGATCTTGGCCAACCGGATACAGCAACACATCAAAAAGATTGTTCATCATGACCAAGTGGGATTCATCCCAGGAATGCAAGGCTGGTTCAACATCCATAAGTCAATCAATGTCATTCACCACATCAATAAAAGCAAAGCCAAAAACCACATGATTATCTCAATAGATGCAGAGAAAGCCTTTGACAAAATCCAACACCCATTCATGCTCAAAACTCTACAAAAAATGGGAATAGATGGGAAATTCCTCAAGATAGTGGAGTCTATATATAGCAAACCTACAGCCAACATCATACTCAATGGACAGAAGCTGAAAGCATTCCCCCTCAGATCGGGGACTAGACAGGGCTGTCCACTGTCACCGTTACTCTTCAACATAGTATTGGAAGTTCTTGCCATAGCAATCAGGCAAGAGAAAGAAATCAAAGGGATACAGATTGGAAGGGAAGAAGTCAAGCTCTCACTATTTGCAGATGATATGATAGTATACATAGAAAGACCTAAAGAATCCAGTAGAAAATTACTGGAAGTTATTAGGCAATATAGCAAGGTATCAGGCTACAAAATCAATGTACAAAAATCAGTGGCATTTCTTTATGCAAACACTAAATCTGAAGAAGAAGACATCCAGAAATCACTCCCATTTACTGTTTCAGCAAAATCAATCAAATACCTAGGAATAAAGTTGACCAAAGAAGTGAAAGACTTGTATACTGAAAACTATGAGTCGCTACTCAAGGAAATAGAAACTGATACCAAGAAATGGAAAGATATCCCATGCTCATGGATTGGAAGAATAAATATCATCAAAATGAATATTCTCCCCAGAGCCATATACAAATTTAATGCAATACCCATCAAAGTTCCACCAAGCTTCTTTAAGAGAATAGAACAAACACTACAATCATTTATCTGGAACCTGAAAACACCTAGAATTGCCAAAACCATCTTAAGGAAAAGAAACAGAAATGGAGGCAGCACACTCCCAGACCTTAAACAATATTATAAAGCCATCATCATCAAAACAGCATGGTACTGGAACAAAAATAGGCATACAGATCAGTGGAACAGAATTGAAAGCCCAGAAGTAAATCCCAACACCTATGGGCATCTAATCTTTGATAAGGGGGCACAAAGGATTAAATGGAAAAAGGAGGCTCTCTTCAATAAATGGTGCTGGGAAAACTGGGTTGAAACATGCAGAAGAATGAAATTGAACCACTTTATCTCACCAGAAACAAAAATCAACTCCAAATGGATCAAAGACCTAGATGTCAGACCAGAAACAATCAAATACTTAGAGGAAAACATTGGTAAAACACTTTCCCACATACACCTCAAGGACATCTTTGATGAATCAAACCCAATTGCAAGGAAGACTAAAGCAGAGACAAACCAATGGGACTACATCAAATTGAAAAGCTTCTGCACATCCAAAGAAACTATTAAACAAACAGAGAGACCCCTCACAGAATGGGAGAAGATCTTCACATGCCAGACATCAGACAAGAAACTAATCACCAAAATATATAAAGAGCTCAGCAAACTTAGCCACAAAAAAGCAAATGACCCCATCCAAAAATGGGCAGAGGAAATGAACAAAACATTCACCACAGAGGAGATACAAAAGGCTAACAAACATATGAAAAAATGCTCTAGGTCGCTGATCGTCAGAGAAATGCAAATTAAGACAACACTAAGATACCACCTCACTCCTGTAAGAATGGCATACATCAAAAAGGACAGCAGCAACAAATGCTGGAGAGGATGTGGGGACAGAGGAACCCTTTTACATTGCTGGTGGGAATGTAAATTGGTACAGCCTCTGTGGAGAGCAGTCTGGAAAACTCTCAGAAGACTAGACATGGACCTTCCATATGACCCAGTAATTCCTCTCCTGGGGTTATACCCCAAGGACTCCATATCACCCAACCAAAAAGAGGTGTGTACTCCTATGTTCATAGCAGCACAATTCATAATAGCTAAAACCTGGAAGCAACCCAGGTGCCCAACAACAGATGAGTGGCTGAGAAAGCTGTGGTATATATATACAATGGAATACTATGCAGCTATCAAGAACAATGAACCCACCTTCTCTGACCCATCTTGGACAGAGCTAGAAGGAATTATGTTAAGTGAACTAAGTCAGAAAGATAAAGATGAGTATGGGATGATCCCACTCATCAACAGAAGCTGACTAAGAAGATCTGAAAGGGAAACTAAAAGCAGAACCTGATCAAATTGTAAGTAGGGCACCAAAGTAAAAACCCAGTGGTGAGGGGTAGACATGTAGCTTCCTGGGCCAGTGGGGGGTGGGAGTGGGCGGGAGGGATGGGTCACAGCCCTTTGGTGGTGGGAATGGTGTTTATGTACACTCCTAGCAAAATGTAGACATATAAATCAGTAGTTAATTAATATGAGAGGGAGAAATCAATTGTATGTCTCAAAGTTTCTCAAAAGACAAACTGAATCTTTTTAATATATAGGCTATGTATTTGATATGCGGACTCTCTCAAAAGCCTAGACCAAGTAGATTAGAAGCATCCAATAGCACAGCTATATACAAGATACTGGGTACTGTACAGCAAACCATAACAAAGGGACTTTTCAAAGTTAACCCAATTAACAAATAAAGTGATGATAATATTAACTATCGATTGTCTTTTTGAACCCTAAGACAGCAGGAACCTCACATCTTTACTATAGAGCCCCTACTTCCCCCAGTCCTGGAACCCTTGGATAGGGCCCACTTTCCTGTATGCATCTCCCAATCCGAACCAAATAATATTGCATCCGCCGATCACAACCTAACCAAAGCAACGATTGCTACCTCAATATGCTTCACCTCAGACTGTATCCAGAGACTTCACGTGTGGAATGACAACCCTTCAACTTCATTACTTGGGTGAGACCTTTCCTTTTATAGTACACTCTAACTTCATCTCAGGTAGTTCACTTTCTAGCAAAGTCCCATAATCTAGACATACACCAGTTTCTGTGAGAGAGAGCTTATGTGCACACGTATCCATAAACTACTGCAAAATATATACCTGAAAGCAGAAGTACACTAGAGTTTGCAGTGAGTACCTCCCTAACACTTCTTCTCCACTATTCCAAGCTTGGGATCCATGATTGCTCAACAAATTGTTTGGCCTCATATGTTAACTCTCTTTTCAATCACCAGGTTCCAGATGCCACCTGGATGCTGGCTAGGCTTCCCTGGATTGAAGACCCCACCAATATGTCCTGGAGCTCAGCTTCCCCAGAGACACACCTTACTAGGGAAAGAGAGAGGCAGACTGGGAGTATGGACCGACCAGTCAACGCCCATGTTCAGCGGGGAAGCAATTACAGAAGCCAGACCTTCTACCTTCTGCAACCCTCAACGACCCTGGGTCCATGCTCCCAGAGGGATAGAGAATGGGAAAGCTACCATGGGAGGGGGGGGATTATGGGGATTGGGTGGTGGGAATTGTGTGGAGTTGTACCCCTCCTACCTTATGTTTTTGTTCACTAATCCTTTCTTAAATAAAAAATTTAAAAAAAAAAAAAGAAAGAAAGAAAGGAAGGAAGGAAGAAAGAAAGAAAGAAAGAAGGAAGGAAGGAAGGAAGGAAAGAAAGAAAGAAAGAAAGAAAGAAAGAAAGAAAGAAAGAAAGAAAGAAAGAAAGAAAGAAAGAAAGAAAGGCTGCCGGGAACAGTGGATTCACTGGGTAAGCACTGAGCACCACTCTAACATGCTCAATGCTGGGGACAGAAGTCAAGACGCCATACTTGGGAGTCCAACACTTCATCCATTCCCAGCATTTGACCAAGTGGCTTTCTCAGACCTGATTCCTCCTGTCCCACTAACATGACAGCACAGGGCCTTTACCTCAAGAACCTTGTGCATAGAGGACTCTAGAGCAAAGTGCTCCCTGCCTGGCCAGCAACAGGCTTTTCTCCAGGCAGTGTGGGCTGGACTGGTTTATTTATTGCTGTCATTAATTAGTTTTGTTGGGGATGAAAGATAGGTCCCGGGAGAAGACCAGTGCATTAGAGCCCATTATTCCATCATTGCTCTGGACTAGTCGGCAAAAGCGCAGTGCCTCTCTGCTGTCAGCCCAACACAATTAATTAGCCTGCAGCCCGAGAGGCAGCCTTCCTGCTCCCTGGGTGGGGAGGGCTCTGTTCTGGCATTTAAGTTCTCCAAGGCTTCCTTACCCCAATTCTAAAGGGGGGGCAGAAGCTAGCGCATGGGATGGGGGTTAGGGAATAGGAGGCCACAACAATAGCTGGATTCAGGAAGGAGATGGGTAATTCCTCACCAGGTCCAATGCTTACCCTGACGCTTACTGCCACGGAGTGCTTTCTGTGGTGTGTCAGACACTGGGCTAAGTGCTTTAAGTATGTACTTAATACTCACAAATGTCCAGTGAGGCATGTTTTAATTTGCCAGTCAAAGAAATGGAGGCAGAGCAGGAATCTGACTCCTTTGCCTAGATGAGTGAGCCCCTTGCTCTCTGTCATGTGCACCTGGATGCCTGGCCTCAAAAAAGGAAAGGGTGGTTGGATATTGGACTGAAGCAGGAGGAATGGGCTGCAAGATGTGTTCCAAGGGCTCTTCACTGGACATGAAAGTGGAAGCCACGAGTCTCCCTGTGAACGTCTGGAAGGTCCTTGGTTTCCTTTCAGTAAAATGATAAGATCCAAGGTCCAAGCCTGCTGTCTTCACCTGCACAAAGGAAGCTTTGTGAGTTGTGAACCAGTGTTGCAGGTGCCTCTCTTTCCTTCTATCTTACCCCCTTCCTCTTGATTTCTTTTTTTTTTCTTTTTTAATTTTTTTATCTTTATTTGTTGGATAGAAATTGAGAGGGAGGGGGTGATAGAGGGGGAGAGAGATAGAGAAACACCTGCAGCACTGCTTTAGCACTTGTGAAGCTTTCCCCCTGCAGGTGGGGACCAGGGGCTCGAACCTGGGTCCTTGTGCACTGTAACATGTGCACTCAACAGGTGCACCACCACTTGGCCCCTTTGATTTCTTTTACTTACTTACTTTCTTTCTTTTTTTCTCTCTCTTGACTTTTTTTTTCTTTCTCTCTCTTTCTTTCTCTTGCTTTTTCTCTCCTTTCTTTTTTCTCTTTCTTTTTCTTTCTCTCTTTCTTTCTTTCTTCCTCCCTCCCTTTCTTTCTTTCTTTCTTTCTTTCTTCCTTTCATTCTTTCTCTCTTTCTTTCTTTCTTTCTTTCTTTCTTTCTTTCTTTCTTCCTTTTTGCTTCCAGGGTTATCACTGGGGCTTGGTGCCTGCAATATGAATTCATTGCTCCCAAGGCCATTTTTAAATTATTTTTCGGAGGGAAAGAGTGGGACAAAGAAATAGAGAGGGGAGAGGGAGATACAGGGGGAGAGAGAGAAAGACAGACACCTGCAAACCTGCTTCACTGCTTGTGAAGCAACCCCCTCCCCACCATAGTTGGGGAGCCAGGGCATAAACCGGGATCCTTACACAGGTCCTTGTGTTTTGTACTATGTGCATTTAACCCGGCACACCACGCCTGATGCCTGACCTCCTCGATTTCTTTCTTTATCAATCAATCAATCAATAAGACTTACTGTTAAAAAAAAAAAGATTGTACCCAATGATAATGAATCTTTTCTAGAAAGATAGTATAGCTTAGTGGTTAAGATAAGGAGGCCTTTAGGATGCTACTTACCTTCTCTGCACCTCAGTTTCCTTATTTGAAAAGTGGGAGTTGTAGTCATGCCAGCCTCATGGGACCAAAGCAAGGGTTGAAGCACACAAAGTGCACAGGAATCACGTCAGCACCATGTTGAGTATTTATGATGAAGACAATGGCAGTTTGAACAGATTCAGCCTGAGCTCTGCCCTGAATCCTGATGCAACTCAACCAGCAATCACAGAATCACCCTGTGCCGCATAGACCCTGCAGATAATGACCTTCAGAAGTTAAGCACCAGCATCACACGTGTGTTTGTTCAAGGCTTGAATTCTAGGCCTGGCTGGACCTCTGTCGTGCTGTATCACCTTGAGCAAGCTGCCCATGCTGCCCTTGCCCCTCTGGGCCTCAGCCTTCCTATCTGCAACATGAGCTGGTGGTCCAATCCAGCAGGGCCTCTGCCCCGCCCCCAACCCTGTCACAGCCACTGGCACCACCTGCCTGGAAGGCCACCACCATCCCTCAACCTGGCTGACTCGGGCTTGCCTGTTGGAGGGGGCCAGGCTGCCTGCTCGAGGGTACTGAGAAGTTAATTAAACCCTCAAGATGCCATTTGTTAAGAGGGGAGAGATGGTATATTCAATACCAGCCAAAGGTTGGTGCAAAGTAATGAGTCTTTCTTTAGCTGTGAATAATATCTTTCCTCCTGGCAGTGGCACCCCCCCCCCCCCAACAGCCCACACTCTGAAGGATGATCCTGGGGAAGCCCATGGCTCATCTTAATGGCCTGGACGCCAAGGAGACTTGCAGGCTGGTCTCTCTCCAGCAGTCATCCCTTCTACTTCTGATTTTCTCCATGTCTCTCTCTTGGTTTTGGTCTCTAATGCTTTTCCAGGGCAACTGAGGCCCCAGGGGATCTGTGCTGTCTGTCCCCTCCCCACCCTTTCTATTTCTGTCTTCCCTGTGTGCTCCAGCCCCCAGTCAGAAGCCATCATGTTACATGACTGCAGCACATAGGCACTGCACACAGGAGTAACACGGGAGTAGGCAATTATGTGTGTGACAGGCTCTGACACCCTGGAAAGGGACCGAGGGAGAAAGAGTGGGGGAAGAAGGAAGGAGAGAACCTTAATGACCCAGCCTGAAGGAAATGAAGTCGGCTGACCAGGAAACAGGAAGCTGTTCAAGGTCATTGTGGACCAGTCCCCTCCCACCCAACTCTTGCTTGACTTCCTGCTCCTGATGCAGTGCCCACCCTGTTAGCAGCTGCCTCGGATTCTAAGGCAGGTGGTACAAAGCCAGTCAGCTTTGGAGCCCACTGCTGGGGTGACTGTGGATCTATCTCTCAACTTTTCTGAGCTTTATTTCTCCCCCAACTTTCTGTAAATGATGGAGTTGTTTTGGTCCTGTTCCCCAGATGGATTCTGAAGACCAAGGAGGTCTCACCAGGGTCCCCAGGGAGGGTGGTGCCGTACCTGTACCCAGCTCAACTTCCAGCAGGGCACTTACCATGGCACATAGCAGCTTCCATGGAAAGTAATCTAGGAAGGGTCCTCTTTTACCTGTTGTACATTCCTAGGCCACTGTCTGTCTGTCAGTGGATCTCTCTGTGAGTATTCTCTGCTCAATTAAAATTCTGGCATTCACACACAAAGTATGACCACAGCTGAGAAGTGGGCATCCAGAGGGCCTCCCCCTCAGCAGGTGGGCCCAGGCTTTGTCCCCCTTTGTGCTGGTACAAAAGGAAGCTGGGCAAGGGAGGGAAGGGACCCAGGGCCCAGCAGGTGTCTGTCACCATCCTGGCAGCCTGCTTGGGGAGTGGCTGGGGGTGGGGGTGACCATCATTCATCAGCTGAGCTAGGGACAAGGTATCTTGATTAGGCCCCCAAGATAATCGCTGCACACCTGGGCTGGCACCCCAGAGTCCCCCCTTCACAGTCGCCCCTTTTCTATCTGGGGAGTCTCCAGCTTCAAAACCTGAGATTGCTGCTGATAGATTGGACTGAAGCCAGGCACTGAAACCTGAGAGCCAAGAGGGAGTAGGGGGAGGTTTCTTTGGTGGTGGGGGACCCTAGCACTGGGCAAGATAGGTATCCCTTCCCACCAGGAGAACAGGGACATTAGGAAAGCTGGAGAGTCCAGTTTCCCTGCTTCCTTGAGTCAAATATAGTAAGCAAGGAATCAGGAGCAGAGAGGACCATGGTGAAGACAGGAGAGACAGGGACGAGGCAGTGGCACACCCAGGTAAGTACACATAGTGCTAAGTACAAGGACCCAGGTTTGAGTCCCTGCTTCCCATCTGCTGCGGGTTCATTTCATGAACCATGAAGCAGGTCTGCAGGTGTTTATCTTTCTCCCTCTCTGTCTCCACCTCCTCTCTCAATTTCTCTTTGTCCCATCCAATAAAATTGAAAAAACAGTCACCCGGAGCAGTGGATTTGTAGTGCTGGCACCAAGCCCCAGGGATAACACTAGAAGGAGAGAGAGAGAGAAGATAATGAGGATGTGTGTGAGTGTATGTACTTACATGTGCATATTCACACATGTCTGGGGGTAAACAGTGGGACAGCTGAATGATCCCCCCATCCCCAGCCCCCAATCAGCCACAGCCCTATTGATGGTGCCCACATACTGCTTCTTTTCTGGTGTGGGTACGATCATCAAGGCTGTGTGTCATTGCTAGAGTATCCTGGGGAGGGTCATCCAACTGCCCCTCTGTCCACCCCCACCCTCACTTCCAGGTCATGTGTGAATATCCATGTGTAAGTGGAAGCATAGATGTCCCAGTGGAGTAGGACAGATGCTGCAGGCAGTCTCAAGCGGTGACAAGGAACTATTGAGTGCATACTTGGGAATCTCTGCACCTGAGGAAGGAAGTCATCTTAACAAATCTTCTAGAAGAATCTGAGCAGGCAACTTCCATTGCCTTGCTACCTTCCCTGCCCCACACCTCACTCTCTCGCAGGTCTTCTGCCCTACAGTCTTGCTTCAGGATGCCTTGCATGAGTAAGCATCTCAAGAAAGGGTGGTAACTCTGCCCTTTGAGAAAGACAGATCCTAAAATGAGTGCAGCCTAGAATTTCCTAGCTGTAACACAGAATGTGAGCTCAGACCTACAGGGATGCAGAGATTACACAGGCTCCTGTGCTGAATGTGGGCTGCAGATCAAACTGGTGGGGGTTACAGTTAACAATATTTATAATTTTCCCCATATTTTGGAACTACTCTCTTCCATCATACAGCTTTCTAGTCTTTTTTCTAACTCTGACACCATCTTCCTAGATAATACCTTTAGCCCACCTGTAGGTTAGCTGTTGGGCTCAGGTAAAAATTAGTAGTCATGGGACCCTTGGAGTCTACCTAAAATAGACTCCCTAGCTTTTTCCAAAATGGAGACCTCATATCTCATCTGTTATATTTTTGCCTTTAGGTCTCTGATTATTAAACAATTTCTTCTGCTTTATATCTTAATTTTTTTTCAGCTACCAATTTGGAGATGCTACTATGATGCCAACCTGACTTCCCTGAGCATATGACCTCACCAATATGTCCTAGAACCCCATCTCCCCAGAGCCCTGCCCCACTAGGGAAAGAGAGGGACAGGCTGGGAGTATGGATCAACCTGTCAATGCCCATGTCCAGTGGAGAAGCAACTACAGAAGCCAGACCTTCCACCTTCTGTATCCCATAATGATCCTGGGTCCATATTCCCAGAGAGGTAAAGAATAGGAAACCTTCCAATGGAGGAGATGGGATATGGAGCTCCGGTGGCAGGAACTGTGTGGAATTGTACCTCTCTTACCCTCCGGTCTTTTTGATCGTTATTGAATGAATAATAATTTAAAAAAGAAAAAGGTGGTAGCAGGAGGCAGACTAGGGTCTTTCAGTGTGCCTTGCATGGCTGAGAGCAGGAAAGGCACAGAAACAAGCTGCTCTTTCCTGAGCAGAGGGGACTTACAGTCCATGGTCCAGAACAAGCCAGGCTGCCTCTCACAGCTGCAGGTGGGAAGGATGAGAGCTTGTCAGGGCAGGTACTCAGAGCCTTGGGGACACATTGTAGAGAGGGATTTGTGAATGGCTACATTGCTACATGCCAGTGTGGACAGCTGTGAATGCAGCTAGATTGTTGTGTCCACATCTATGTTAATGTGTACACATATGTATGTGTCCCCGTGTACATTCAGAGCCAAAGGACTTCTGATTTGAGAAGTCTGGTCGACTGCTGGCTGACCAGAGAGCCTTGAGTAGGCCAGTAATAGGTCCAGGAATATCACCTCATAGCTGAGAGTAGAGTTGACCCTTTGGAGGGCAGAGTAAGGGTCTAGGGAGGACACGGGTGAGGGTGTCATTCCACTCAGACTTGAGTATTTCAGTGAGGCTGTCTGGCTGAGCCCCGGTCTACTTACCATCCCATTGATCATGGCAGTGGCTATCATACAACCCCAGGCTCAGACACAAAAAGCCAAGGTTGCTGGGAGAAGCACAACTTCCGTCCCTGCCTGCTGCTTCTCAAGCCCCCTACTCCTGCCTTTATCTGCATCTGTGTCACTTAGATGCATCAGATGCCCCTCTTCTTCTTGGAAAAAGAAATGATCTCATGATCTTGGCTGTGTGTTGAGGACTAGGAGACCCTTTCTGCCCATGACCAGGATTGGCCAGTGAGCAGCTATGGCCAAAGTTAATGGCCATTTCTAAAGACCAGTCTGAAGGGTAGTCTTCGGCATCCCTGAGGTTGACTCCTGTGTCCTGGGGAGTAGAAGGATTAAAACACAAGCTGAACTCTTCATGGTGCACTTTATATGATTTATACAGACATTGATACATAATGGTGCTCAGGAAACTGATGTTATAAGGTAATGCTGCATATGTGCCATCAAATACAATGTTCAATAAAAACAGAATAGCAATAACCAAGTGCATACCAATGTATGAATATATTGTGTTGTTGGAAAAGCCATGATGTATTTTTTCCCTGTAGGCTTATTGCTGGAGCTCAGTGTCTGCACTATGAATTCACTGCTCCTGGCAGACATTTTATTGGATAAGACAGAGAGAAATTGAGAGAGGAAGGGGAGATTGAAAGGGAGAAAGAAAGATAGACACCTGCAGACTTGCTCCACCACTTGTGAAGCAACCCCCCCTCTGCAGGTGGGAAGCTAGAGGCTCTAACCCCAATCCTTGCACTGGTCCTTGCACTTAGTATTATATATTAATACTAAGTATTATGCTTAACTGGGTGTACCACTGCCCAGTCCTCTGTTTTTCTTCTTTTTTTATTTCTTTATTGGGGAATTAATGTTTTACATTTGACAGTAAATACAACAGTTTGCACATGCATAACATTTCTCAGTTTTCCATATAACAATACAACTCCCACTAGGTCCTCTGTCATCCTTCTTGCAGTCCTCTGTTTTTCTGTGTAAAACTGCATCATGACTTTTCTGGCATGCCAATATATTTATATAGTTCCACTTGTGTGAGGACCTGTGGTGGTCAGTCCTTGTGTTTCATATGGAAAAGATAAGGCTTAGAGAGTACAAGACACTTCCCTAGGGTCACACAGGAAGACAGGTGGGATGAGGGTTAGAAAAAGATCTCCTAGTCCTATGTTTGCCTTGTACTTCCTGGGCTGTGGGGAGAAGTTCACTTTCCTGGCCCTGGTGATACATCACTCAAATACTGCAAGACCCACAGAAAGGGGTAAGTTCCCTTCTAAAGTGGTCTCCAGGGGTCCAATGAAACTCCAGAGAGTGACTCCAATCAGCATCCCAGCCAAGCCCTGTCTGAAACCAGCAACCCCTGATCTCAAAGGACCATGACAATTCTCAAACATGCCCAATTCCTGCTCTTCTGCCAGTCCTCCTGTGTTCAATAGTGTGTTCAATAGTGTCCCATAAAAAGTTCGTGTCCACCTGAAGCCTGGGAATGTGACATTTTCTGGAAAATATTACCTGTATAGCTCATCAGCTAACATGAGGCTTTGCAGAATCAGAGTGGATGCTAGTCCAGTGTCCTTAGAAGGTTACCTGGAAGGAGCAGAGGCATACTTGGAAGCTTCCAGGTGGTTCCAAGTAAGCACCTGCAGCTGGAAGAGGCAAAGAAGAATGCTCCCCAGAGGCCCTCTGACAAATGGTTTTCAGACCTCTGGATTCTAGATCAGTGAGAGAATCTACTTCTGTTTTAAGCCACTTGTTTGTTGTATCTGCAGTCATAGGACACAAATAGGCTCCTGTCTGCACAACTCAGTCATTGTCCACCCTTCCCACTATGGCTATTCCTGCCCTTATATGGGGTAGGGGTGAGTCATGCTGGTCCCTCATTCCAGAATAGACCTCTAGTTCTTCCTCTGCTGTTTCCTTTGCCTTGAGCCCCACTTATCACCACTCCCAGCCTCAATGCTGGACCATCTGGCCTTAGGATCTAAAGTCACAACGGCAGGTCCCTCCTACTCAGCTCATCTGGCTAGGTCACATCCAAGCTGCCAAAGTCCACATCTTCCTCTCTCATACAGCCCTGCCCCATCAGACTCACCTGGCCCTGCAGGCTGAGCCCAGCAACCCTCAGTCTGGGCAACCCTGATATCTAGCTGGTGATAAACAAATCATCACAGTGACTTGTTTGGGATTTTCTGTCACTGGGTGAACTTCTCTGTGAGAAGAGAGGCCATACTATACACTCCAGGGAAGCTCCTCACAGAAGAGCAAGTGGTGATTAGATAGCTCAACCCTTTTTTGTTTTTAGAGGTAAGGAAACAGGCAGGGAGAGCAGAAGTAACTGCCCACAGTCACATAGCCTCCCAGGACCAAAGCAAAAGCAGCATGTGGGAGTGATCTTATTGGTATTCCCAAGGGAGGGATGATGCCCACTTCCTGGGCATCTTGGGGCATCCTGACCTGCAGGCCTAGGCATCTGCTAGAGATGCCATGATAGGTTGGTGGGTGGTGCCATGACCCTGGCAGAAGCTTGTGGGAAGAGGGGTCCTCCCTGCTACAGACACAAGCTGTGATGCTCCCTAGGGCCAGTCTACAAAGTGGTGGGGACCAACCACCTTGATGACTGCCTAAATTTCCTCAGTCTCATTTGGGATCCCACAAAAAGCCAGGCAGCTTTAATCTCAAGTTTTGACTTGAAAACATCACTTGAAAGTAGAAAGACCTAAAAATACACCTCAAAGTACCTAATGAAATAGTTTCTACCTAGACCTAGATACCCTCCTTACCTACCTCCTATTACATGTCCCCCAGTCACTCCAAAGTTAACTGTGTCAGACAAAGTAAAGACTACAAAATCTGAATAGAGGTAAGAGATTGACATACTGTAATGATGACTCTATTCACAACCAGGACACTCCATCACCTAGGGCCCTGTTCAGGGAGTCCTGGGGTTCCCACACAGACATGATGGGCCAAGATCTCTAACAGATCCCTCTGTCCACTGTCTGGTCATCTCCATCAGGACAACATAATGGACCCCTTTGTGGGCCCCTATAGGACCTTGCCCTCAATGTTGATCAATAATGGTAGGGAATGTTCCACTCTCCGAAGGGATGTTGGATGACAGACATACTCTACCTACTACCCAAGGAAGATTGGTCCTGAAATTAGTGCAGCCTGGAATGTTCCTAGCCATGACCACAGAATATGAGCCCAGACCTACAGGGATGCATAGGTTACATAGGCTCCTGTGATGAATATGAGCCCTAGATCAAACCAGTTCTTCTTCTTCTAGCGTTTGCCCTTCTTCTGTAGCCAGTCAACAGGTCAGGTTGAAAGCTGTCAGGAGCTGCTTGTTGCTGACTTTGAAAGTGACTGGGATCCATGTGGATTCAGTCGGCTAGGAAGGATCGTCAGTTTCCCCAATGAATGAGTACTCACGGGATGCACCGGGCTTACAGTTAATATTTATATATTTTCCCCATATTTGGGAGCTAATTTCTTCCATGATCTAGCTTTCTAGTACTTTTTATTTTTTTTAAATTTTTTTTATTATTCATTTTCCCTTTTGTTGCCCTTGTTTTGTTGTAGTTATTATTATTGTTGTTGTTGATGTCATTGTTGTTGGATAGGACAGAGAGAAATGGAGAGAGGAGGGGAAGACAGAGAGGGGGAGAGAAAGATAGATACCTGAAGACCTGCTTCACCACCTGTGAAGCATCTCCCCTGCAGGTGGGGAGCCAGGGATAGAACCGGGATCCTTATGCCAGTCCTTGCGCTTTAGTGCCACGTGCGCTTAACCCACTGCGCTACCGCCCAACCCCCTCTAGTACTTTTTCTAACTATGACGCCATCTCCATAGACAATAACCTAGGTCTACCTGCATACTACATGTCAGATGCAGGAAAAAACTAGTAAAATCATGGGCCTTCTGGAATATATCTAAAACAGGCCTACTAGATTTTTCCAAAATGGAGACCCCCAAATCTTTATCTGCTATATATATTCTTGCCTTTGGGTTCATGATTAGTCAGCAATTTTTGCTGCATTATATCTTAACTCTTTTTCAGCCACCAGCTTCCAGATGATACCATGATGCCAACCTGACTTCCTTGGGCACAAGATCCCACCGTGTGTCTTGGATCCCTGTCTCCCCAGATACCTGCCCCACTAGGGGAAGAGTGACAGACTGGGAGTAAGAACCAACCTGCCAACACCCATGTTCAGAGGAGCAGTTACAGAAGCCAGACCTTCCACCTTCTGCACCCCACAATGATCCTGGGTCCATGCTCCCAGGGGGATAAAGAATAAAAAAGCTATCAGAAGTTATTGGATATGGAGCTCTGGGGATAGGCAATGTGTGGAAACGTACCCCTCTTATCCTATGGTCTTGTCAATGTTTCGATTTTATAAATAAAAAAATGAAAGAAAGAAAACACCACTTCATCTGTCTGAATCCTAGGTTCTGCAGTCCTCCACCTCCTTCTCATCTTCCTCTTCCTTCTCCTCCTCCTTCTCCAAAATGCGGGTGTTTCAATTCTCTGTACTCTACAGATGAGCAAAATCCCAGGGTAGTTATCTTTTACCTCCTCATTTAACTAAACACAATCACCTCCAGTTCAGTTCATTGTGTCACAGAGGGCACAAGATCAGCTTTTTAGATTGCAGAGCAGTATTTCATGGAGTAGATATCCCATAACTCCTTTATCTAGGCATCTGCTGGTAGATATTGAGGTGGCATCCTTCCACTCCTTGCACTATTGTGATGGTGCAGCTATGAAGATAGAGGTACATAAATACCTTCAAATTAGTGTTTGTTTGCATGTCATTTGACTATATGTTCAAGAGTTAGTACACCTATTTTCTTTTTCTTAATTGTTTACTTATTTATTTTGGACAGAGACAGAGAGAAATTGGGAGAGAAGGGGAGATAGAGAGAGAGAGAGATGATAGATAGGCAGACAGACCAACTGACCTGTAGTGCTGTTTCACCACTCAAGAAGCTCCCCCTCCCTCCCTCACACACACACACACACACACACACACACACACACACACACACACACACACATAGGGAAAAGGGGTTTGAACCTGGGTCCTTGTGCATTGTAATGTGTGTACTCAACCAGATGTGTCCAGCTCCTCCACTATTTTCCATGCTAGGATTAAGAGAATTGTCAGAATCAAAAACACCCACAGGCTAATCCACAACCCTTCTTTTCCCCTTCTTAGACATCACTACCCACATCCCTACCTGTTCCCAGCATGCCTGGGATCCTCCCTGCTCCTCTGGGACACAGTGGAGGGGTGTTAAGACTGCAGCTGAACTGAACCCCCCCCCTGGGTCAGCTTGGGCCTAGAGACACATCAAGCGGATCCCCTTTTCAATCCTCCAAACAAACCTGGGAGGCAAAGAGCACAACTCCCATTTCACTGAGAAGGAAACTGAGGTCCAGAGAGGCTCATTCACTAGGCTGAAGAGAAACGACATGGCTACCCAAGACTGGGGTGAGGTAACCGGAAGGCTTCAACTACCTGCCTTGTTTTATATCATACTGCCACCTTTTTTTCTCTCAGGTCAAATTTCTCCTTGGCTTGGATTCACTTGGATGACATCTGTGTCCTGAGATCATCTTTCAGGCTGGCGACTCAACTGTCACTTGACCTGTGGCCCTGGCCTGCTAGTGACACAGCTCCATCAACCACTCTACATTCATCTGGTTTTCCAGAACAGCAGAGACCCCACATTCCAAGCTCAAAAAACACTCACTATCCCTTAGCCCTGATGAACCCTAGGCTAGGGTGGAGAGGCATGGAGAACAAATCTGCAGGCCAGCCCAGAAACATGTCACCATTATGGCCATGCCTCTTCCAGGAGCCCATAAGTATCACCTGGCTGGCATATGGGAAGGATGGGGTGTCCAAGAGATGAAGGGCCTATCCCACTGTCCACCTAGATAGTTCTGAAAAGCCAAGCAATTTTGCTGATGTCACCTCCCCAGAGATATTAAATATTGATAACGCAATAAATTTTCACTTCTTAGATGATTCATGTCTTGATGTGTATGAAACAAAAGTAGGCTAGAGGTACTTCCACTGAGGCTGATGGGCATCTGTTTTCCTGGCACCCTGGAAATGGTAGCTGTCTTGTGCTAGAAGGCGCTTGGAGAGGTCACCTGGCCCATCTTCCTGCTGTCAGACCTGAGATGCTAGTCTAAGAGGAGCTTCTCTGTCAAAGGGAGAAATCTCTGGCTAGCACTTTACAATGATCAATCACCCTTTTGCTGAGGATGTTCTTCAATCCTGAATTCATATTAAGAGAATTTGGGGGACTGGGTGGTGGTGCACCAGATTGAGTGTGGATATGCAAGGACCCAGGTTCAAGTCCCTAGTCCTCACCTGCTGGGAGGAAAGCTTCATGAGTAGTAAAACAGTGCTATAGGTATATATCTCTCTCTCTCTCTCTCCCTCTCTATCTCCCCTTTCCCTCTCAAGTTCTCTATTTTAAAAAATAATGATAATGCCCACCAAGAGTAGTAGACTCATTGTGCAGGCACTGAGACCCAGCAGTAACTCTGGGGGGGGGGGGGGGGAACAAGAACAAGTGTTTAATAGTTAAGCTCCACATCTTGACAAACAGGTGATCTCAGAAGTTCATTCCCAAGAGCAGAACACATGAAGGCAAGTAGAAGGCTCAGGCTAAGCAGGATCTGACTGCTCACCTGCTGTGTGACCTCGGGCCAGTCCCTTGTCTCTGAACCCTCAGTGTCATCATCTACAGAAAAGGACAATAATCTCTGCCCAGATCATGTACTCCCACTACCCAGAAGCACAACTTGGTAAGGGGCAGGCTTGCAAGCCCAGCTGTCCTACAGTAAACACAGAGAGGACTGGAGCTTCAGTTGTCCCCTGCAAGAAACAGCTTGATCAAATGAGACAGTACAAGTAGAAGGAAGTTCTACAAATGTAAATTGCTTTGTAAAGATGCCGTGTTGTATAAATGTTGGGGATAATTATACACTTCAAAAATTAGGAATGTCAGACATTCTTAGAAGGGGAACTGCTTCTAAATTACTCTTTTATCCAAAGTCCTGAAGGCTCTTGCAGGAGTCTGTTAGAAGAGGAGAGACCCCCCACACACCACCATCCCCCACATACACACACAAACATAGCTCATTGCCAGAGTCCACACTGTGCTCCTCCTCTCCTACCTCTTCTCTTTCCTTGGGCTTCATGCCAGGCTCAGGCTCCTGATTTAAAAAAGCCAGAGAATGAATAGTTTATCAGTTACAAGGAATCAATAGGCATTTTCTTTATATTTTTCAATTAAAAGAGCCAACAGAGAAGAGAGAAAAACTCCAGTGTGCCAGTTGTCAATAGATGCAGGGGCTCAGGGAGGGCAGGGTCAGTGGACTGGGCTGTTTGTCAGTGCCAAGCCTGTTCCTGCTCCTGGCCTGAGCTCCTGCATCACCTGGGTGTGGCCAGGACCGGGGGCCGGGGGGCAGGAGGTAGTGCATCTTCCCCCAGATGATTTTTTGTCTGTGGGAACACTGTTTCCTGGTACTTAATTTTTCAGGAAATTGGCTACCGTGAGCAAGTCCTTCGGTGGTAGGTTGATCACCCTCTGTGCAAATCAAATAGCTACAGAGACTCAGAGATTGGTGGTGGTGGTGGTGGCATGTGTGTGTATGGAGGGGGGCGGGGCTGACTGAGGGTTGTTTCAGGGAAATTCTTTCCCTGAACTACAAATAGCATATGGGCTCGAGAGATAGCAAGATGCTGCTGGGCAGATATGAAGAGGGTTTCTGGCGACAGGTTCGGGGTGAAAAGTCTCGTTTGCTACTAGTTCATCTAGATGGTTCTGCCAATTCCGGTGATTTTGCTTGCTGCCACCCTGATCCCCTCTCTGCCCTGAGCTAGCTGGGTTGCAGAGGACTTGTAGCCCTGGGTTCCAGGGGTGGTTGAGATCAGCTGCTCTGCCATGGGTGCTGTGTGCACCTTTCCCTAGCCCCTTCCTCATGCCCTGTGCCTCTCTCTCAGCCGCGGCAGGTGTCGGTGTGGGCTGCTAATGGCTTCCCCCTCCTCACCTGGAGGAATGGGGTTTTTACTCCGCCTCCCGGCACTAACTGACATGGGGTGGCCAAAGGCTGACACCAAGCCAGAGGTGGGGCCATTGTGCCCTAGAAGCCATGTCCCACCCCAATGGAGCAAGGCTGAGGCTAGGCTTGTGAGGCTCATGCCCACACCTGGTCGTGCTTTACTTCCAGTCAGCTTCCCTCATGCTGTGATGGAGAGCAGCCCCCTCAATTAGCAGGTGGTGAGAATTCTTGACTCTGGCTCTGTTTACATCTGGGACAACCTGACCCACTCTGTTCATACATTCAGCAAGGATTTATCGAGCATCTATACTCACCAGATGCTGGGCTGGGCCCAGGAGATAGGTCCGTGGCGGAGACTGATGAGCTTCTCATGGGAGAGAAAAGGAAACAGATAAGTAAATGAATAAGGTGTGGGGAGCTGTGGGCAAAGGAAAGGAGTGATGTACTGGAGGAGATGGTGGGAGGTGACTTTAGAGCAGGTAGCCTGGGAGTAGCCTTCTACGGAGATGACATGATGGCAGGGTATGCTGGAATGACAAGAAGGGGCCGGCTATGTGAGGCCCGCAGGGAAAGGAGTGTGGGTTGGGGGCCTCCAAGTGCAGATGGCCTAGGTCAGAAATAAACCTGTGGGGTCTGAGTCCCTAAGAGGCCAGTGTGTCCGGAGCTTAGAGACAGGCAAGGCAGAGGGTCTCTGGGAACTCTAGCCAGTGCTCTGGCGTCCCAGCCCACAGCTAGCCAATGGCTCCACTGCACCTGAGGAGCCAAGGACAGGTACCTTTCCGTGTTGACTCTCCACTCTGCTTTTCTTTGGTGGAGCTTTTTGGCAGGGAGGGCTTTGAATTGGGCCTGCATGCACCAGACTGGGACTAGGAAGATGAGAGTCCAGGTCTCCAGAGGCAGCTCTCTGTCATGAGGGTGGGAGTCAATAATAGATGCCCAGCTCAGTACTGTCCCTTATAGAGACCTCCCTGAGCACAGGACTGACCACTGTCTCACTGGCAGGGCACCTCTTTGTTATGTATGTCACTCAGATTCTAGGGCCTAGTACACGCAATAGACCACTATAACACTGGAGGAAGCTTGAGTGTTGTGGTGTCTCTCCATCTTTATGTGTCTCTTTGACTCTCTCTTTCTATCTGAACAAGTAATCCCAGAGCAGTGAAACTCCTGTGATGACAAGCGAAAGAGATGAAGGAGGAGGAGAAGGAAGAGGAGGAGAGAGAAGAGACAAAGGAGATGGGGAGAAGAAGAAGGAAGAGGAGGAGAAGACAAAGAAGGGGAAAAGATAAAGAGGAGAAAGAAGAGAAGGAAAAGGAGAAAGAAGAAGAAAAAGGAGAGGGAGAAGAAAGGAAAATGAAAAGTAGGCTTAATCACAGGAGTATCACTAACTGTTGGTATGCATGAGACCCCTTCTGTTTCATTTGGTTTAAATCCCCCCTGCTTAACACTATTCTATTTACATAACCACTTCATTCTATTTATATAACCGCTGTTAACAAGTACCTCCCTCCAGGGCATTGGTTCAATCCCCACTGTTTCATGATATGTTTTTGCTCCACCCCCCCCTCCTTGTCACACCCTGATCCTCTCCTTGTCACACTCTGATTGTCACCAGTCACTTTTCTCTCCACCCTCTCTATGTCACACCCTGTTTCCACCCTACTTGGCAAGTATATATAAAGACAGCATTGTGAGTTTTAGAGTACTTTACCTTGAGTTTAGCTTAGCTCGTCTTAGATTGTGCTGCATCCTGCATGAATAAAGAGATACTGCCTACAGCTCAACTATGAGTCCCTGGTCGTCTGTTACCTGCCTGTGAAGCTATCCCGGTGAAAACAACCTAACCCATCGAAAACGACATATGGCGCCCAACGTGGGGCCAGACCTGCGCAACTCCCAGATAAGTGAAGACTTTGCCTACCTATGCACTATGGTCTTCTCTTCTACTTACGAAGAGGTTTGCCAAAGCCTCTACTGTTTCATTATGAGACAGTTTCTCTGTCTCTGGAACATTTTACTCTGGGCCACACTTCGGTTCCCTCACCAGGAACTTTGGTTTCTTATGACCGGGATCATAGAGCTTGGGAGATGCACGGAGATTTCTCCTTGGACTTTCTGGATTCCCTCTCCCATGTTTCCTGAGGAAAAGGACTACATTTTGCTCCGGGCCACAGTTTGGTTCTTTATGACCGTGATCGTAGACCTTGGGATATGCATGGGGATTTCCCCTGGAACTTTCTGGACTTCTTCTCGAATGTTTCCCATGGAGAAGGACTACTCTAATTTGAAGAACATTCTCGAGTACCCTGGCAGTTCCCAAGTATGGAGACATGTGGTTAGTTCTACTCTCCTGATTGGATTCTTTCTTCAATGGGAAGACGCTTTTAAAAATGGGTGCCTGAAGCAATCCAGCAGGAACAGTCAGAAACACCCTAAATGGAATTTCGAGGACCTTTTTGGACTAGGTTGCCCTCCGGGGATTCTTAATCCTACATGGTGAGATCTTGATAATCTGGTTCAAGTTGCGTTTCATAAGAGAATGATTTGAATGACTGAATTTTTGTTTGACATTGACTTAAAAAAAAAAAATGCTGGACGCAGCCATGATTTCTAGAGACATCCAGAAACAATCCAAAAAATTGTTTTTTTCCTCCTTTGATTTCTCTTTTACGTCTTGACATGAATCTGAAACGTTTAATCCTGAAAACTGTATGAGTTATGGGTGGGGCAGATAGTGCAATGATTATGTTAATTATTCTCATGCCTAAGGCTTTTAACCGTGGTTCTTCTGTTTACCTTTCCACATTTTATTGAGTTTAAAGTGTTTTAACAACCTTGAAATGATACTAGAAAGGACTTCCAATTATAATGGAGTTATCAATGATAGTAAACTTCTAATCTGCTACAAGTTTTGTTTGACAAGTAAGTGAATTTCAGCTGTCAAGTCTTCACATGAAAAAGCATCTACTCAAATGGAATTCCCGGAAATCCATTTGGACCCCTGTTCTCTGACATCGCCCCCGGAAACCAATAATGTGACCTGGCACGACCTGAAGAAACAGATTCACAGACTCGAAAGCTCACTCTCTACAGAAAAGCAGAATTCTGGTGGCCAACATTCCCCATCGAGACAGACGTGCAGCGTTTCATCCTCCGGCATTTTCTTCTGTGGTCAGCTACTTTGGACTGACACCTCCATCGGACTTATTGGTACACACAGCTGTGTTTCTCAAAGACTAACTTCAGCCAATTGCCTTGAGACTTTATAGACCATGTCCCCTCGCCTGCAGGCTCTGTCCCAGAGGCAGAAAACTCCCCCTCCTTATTAGGTTATGCCCACAGAGGCATGAAGCGCCCCAAGAGGCAAGAGATGCCCACAGAGGCAGGAAACGCCCTTTGAGGCAAGAGATGCCCCCAGAGGCATGAAGCGTTCCCAGAGGCAAGAAATGCCCTTTTGCCTGCTAGGCCTTGCCCTTTGAGGCAAGAAAAGCTCCACTTGGCATCACACTGGTTATTGCTGCTCGCCTATTTTGTTTTCCATGTCATATGCCAGTTCTTTTGAAAACGCCTGTACAATATACATTTCTGTTCACCCCGCAATGGCCATTAGTTAAAAAGAAAGGGGGAATTGTTGGTATGCATGAGACCCCTTCTGTTTCATTTGGTTTAAATCCCCCCTGCTTAACACTATTCTATTTACATAACCACTTCATTCTATTTATATAACCGCTGTTAACAAGTACCTCCCTCCAGGGCATTGGTTCAATCCCCACTGTTTCATGATATGTTTTTGCTCCACCCCCCCTCCTTGTCACACCCTGATCCTCTCCTTGTCACACTCTGATTGTCACCAGTCACTTTTCTCTCCACCCTCTCTATGTCACACCCTGTTTCCACCCTACTTGGCAAGTATATATAAAGACAGCATTGTGAGTTTTAGAGTACTTTACCTTGAGTTTAGCTTAGCTCGTCTTAGATTGTGCTGCGTCCTGCATGAATAAAGAGATACTGCCTACAGCTCAACTATGAGTCCCTGGTCGTCTGTTACCTGCCCGTGAAGCTATCCCGGTGAAAACAACCTAACCCATCGAAAATGACAACTAACCAACAGGAACCCGGAGATGTATATTGTGTGCTATGTGTCCAGGATGCTCCTAACTGCCGGGGCATAAATATTAAGACACTTACCTGGCCTCGAGTATCTCTCTTTCTCTCTCTCTAGTAGAGAAAGTGTGGGACCCTCCATGGTCAGCTCTTGGTAGGTACTGAGCAAATATTAACAGCTAGGAAAGAGGAGAGAAACTAGTACAATGAGCTTGAAGGGCGTTGAGAGAAGAATGGGAGTCCTCAGCAGGTTGTGGGGAAGAGGGGAAGTCAGGAAGCCTACCAGGAAGAAGTGAGTCTGAAACTGGACTTGTAAGGGGTCAGCCCAGATTATAAACTGTGGGAAGCAGCTTCTGCTTGGAGGCCCCCATGCGTGGGAAAACTGGGCACCCAACAGCTACATGAGCATGTCAGAGCAAACACCTGTGTGAATTTGTGTGCTAATGTTACTGCATACTCATGTGAGTGTTTGCACAAGTGTGAAACTGTATGTGGTAGAAATCAGGAACATGTGTGTGTGTGTGTGTGTGTGTGTGTGTATGTACACGCATGCATAAGATAGTGAATGGGTGTGACTGTGTGCAAGTGTGAGAGACTACACATGTGAGTAAGATAATATCAGGGAGCGTGAGCTCAGATGAGCATATGTGCAGAGTGTGCGGGCATCACACACAAGGCCATGGATATGCTTGCTTTTTCGATCACTTTGATTTGTTAGATTTCAGCCGAGCACTCAATCCTCCAGCAGACATGAAGAAAATGAATTTCACACCCTGGGGACACTGTGTCCAATCCAGATGGACAACTGCATGGCGTGGTCAGTGGTCACAGGGCAGCAGACGTGAGGGCTTTGCTTATCAGGATGATGACTCCTCTGGCAAGTACCCTGGCTGGGATCTAGGAGCCTACAGTGTGACCTTGGCCTAGTCCCCAGCTGTCACAGAGCTTGGCACTTGCCCCAGTGACAGAACAAAGCAGAGAAACATGACTGCAGATGAGGCCCATGGGAGTGGTCTCACTATTCACATTCCCACAGACTGAGTATCTCCTGGGAAAGCCCCAGGCACCATCTTTAGAGCAGGCTCTAGCAATTTGGGTGATGGGGTGGGGGGAGAATGTGAGCTCCACACACAGCCATTCCTGGTCTCCACCACAGGACTTACACTAATAGTAATGTATGCCACTTATTCTGGGGAGTAACTATGCTCTTCTTCTTCTCTGTCCCATATATGTCATACCAGAGGGAAGTGAGGGAAGTCCGCCTAGTTCCATTTTACAGTGAGTCAACTGGGACCCAGGATACCTCGGTGACACTCTGAGCAGAGAGAGGCTCCCACCCTGCTGAGCTGCTGAACTGCCTCCCTGGACTTCAGTCTGCAGATGGAGGTAGCAGTGCCAACTGTGGGGGCTTGTCTTAGGAAGAAACGATGTGTGTGGCTGGGAAGGGACCACATGGCACTGGCTTAGTACAGCAACATGCCACAAGCAGCCCTTGTTTTTCTTACAAGAGCTGGTGCTGAGGGGAGAAAGAATGCTCTGGTCTCTAGGAGCCCCACTTTTCAGCTGTAGCTCCAATGAAGCTTCCAGTCAGCACCTGGATAAGAGGATGGGACCTCCCTCTCAAAGGATCAAGACTGAGGCCAGAACAAGCAGCCAGTCTCACACTCCCTACTTTACTGATGATGAAACAGGTAGACGTAGACACCACCCCATGGTGCAAACCAGCAACAGGAGCACGAAGCTCCCATGCCCACAGATCCTACATCCTTATCAGCCTCCAGACAGGCACAGAGCAGAAACCTTTGCCACTTCCAGCCCACTGAGGATATCCCAAAATAAATCTGAAAGTGGGCAGAGGCAACAGAGTTTAACTAGTCAGGTTAATGAGACCTGATGAACAGCCATCCAGGTTCCCAGAAAGGCCAGTGTATGTGAATGTGATAGTGTGTCTGACTGTGGACCGCTCACCTCTGAGTTCTGCTATGCTTCTCCACAAAGGCCTGGTGCTGCTGTCCCACCTACCTTGAAACTCCCTGAACAGGCTTCCTCTCCCTCAATGGAGACCAGTCACCCCATTGGTAGCTGTATCTGAGAACCACTAGCCGCAGCCTCGGATACTTGTGCAGCACATGTGCCCTGAACTTGATGTGGAACAGACCTGGCTGAAGTGTCCTTCCTGGTCAGGGGTCTGGCAGTCAGGCCAAAGTCCCTCAGCAAAGGACCCTTCCCCTATCACGGATAAAGATGGCACTGTGCTCAGAGTTGCTTTTTTTTTAATCTGGAGACATAACTGGAGTTAAGACTTTTCAACAAATTGTGCTAAAATAACTGGATTTCCACACGCAAACTAATAAATCCAGGCACAGACCATAATGCTATTCACAAACATCGTCACAATATACAGCACAGACCTAGATGCAAAACTGCAGAACTCCTCAATGATCACATAGGAGGAAAGCAAGATAATCTTGGGCATATTGATGACTTTTCAGATTTAATACCAAAGGCTTATGCCATGAAAAAAAATTGTTCTAGTGGGCCAGATGTTGACACATCTGGTTGAGCACACATGTTACAATGTGCAAGGACCCGATCCCCACCTGCAGGGGGAAAGCTTCACAAGTGGTGAAGCAGTGCTGCAGGTGTCTCTCTGTCTCTCACCTTCTCTATCTTCCCCTTCCCTCTAGATTTCTGACTGTCTCTATCCAATAAACAAATAAAGATAATAATTTTTTAGGGGTTGGGCAGTAGCACAGTGGGTTAAGCACACATGGTGTGAAGCACAAAAACCGGTGCAGGGATCCGAGTTCAAGCCCCCAGTTCCCCCCTGCAGGGGGGGTTGCTTCACAGGCGGTGAAGCAGATCTGGAGGTGTCTTTCTCTCCCCTGCTCCATCTTCCCCTCCTCTCTTGATTTCTTTCTGTCCTATCCAACAACAGCGACGGCAACTACAATAATAATAACAATGTGACGACAAACAATGAGAACAACAAAGAGGAAAAAATAGCCTCCAGGAGCAGTGTATTCCTGGTGCAGGCACTGAGCCCCAGAAATAACCCTGGTGGCAAAATTTAAAATTAAAAATAAATTAAAAAGTACATAATTTTTTTTAAAAAATTGATCTAGTCTTCTAAAAATAATTGATAAACTAGACTTAGAGAATTTTTGCTCTGTGAAAGGCACTATCCAGAGAAGAAGAAGATAAAGCACAGATTTGGAGAAAGTGATTTTTATTCATTTATTTATTAATGAAGGAGAGAAAGAGAAGCAGCGCAACACTCTGGCAGATGTGGTAGTAGGGACTGAACTCTGGATCTCACGTTTGCAAGACCAGATCTCTGGTCACTATGATGAAGAAAGCGTTTGAAGATTTAAAAAAAAAAAAAAAAGACAGAGCAGCAGCTGTGTTTCTCTCCTCTTCTTTCCCAGGTGAACTAGGAATACCAAAGGAGAACACCTGGAACTGCAATAAGGCAGGACTAGAATGACTTTGAGAACCCACCAAATCACCGGTGAGTGCAAATACGTGTAGCTCCTGGACAGAGAGGAGCCTAGGGAGAGACTTAGTGGCAGGTAACAGTCCAGCAGTTTACTGGCTGAGGCACCGCCTCCAGTCTGTTTTACCAACAAAAAGACTGCTGAAGGGAGGAGAGGACTCCTCTAAGACTCACCAATCTCAACTGTGAGTCTCTATTACTCACAGTTGCCCTCAGAGGCTGGGGGGGGGGGGTCTGCTGACACTAGGGGACAGAGAACTGACCAGGAAACTCAGGAGAAGAGCTACACCTTGGTGGCCTAGCGGTGGGGGCTGTGTGGTGGAAGCATTTCCATGTTGTTCTCCTGATGAGAACATAGTAAATAGTTGCCTCAGAACTTACAGCCTATAAACGGGACTTGTTTAGAAACTCACAGGGCCCAGCAGTGCTGCCTGGTTTGGCAAGAAGCTGAATAGAGCCTGGAGCTTTGGATCCTTGGGGTGTGAGAGTCTCTTTGCATAACCACTGCATTATCTCCCCCCCCCCACCCTGCTTTATCTCTTGGTCAGGAGTGAGGGATTAAGCTAAGAAGCCTACTTACAGTTTAAAAGCCCTGAGTCTCCCATACCCTACAGGGAAGAAAAAGAACAAAAAGAGGCTTTTAAACCACTGTGCTCCAACTCAGGGATTAAAATAATATTGAAACAAATGTTAATTTCCACAACTGTGAACCCTTTAAGTACCTTACTGAAACACAAGTCAATCCAGGCAAGAGTGATCAGTAATTGAAAAGTACTGAGAGAGGGATCTCATAACATTACAATATAAAATGGTTAAACCAACAAGAAGAAACACTGAGAAATGAACCAGGACAAGAGTCCAGTTAAAAGCCTCCCAAAGGTAGAAGCACAAAATAATGAGATCAACATCCAAATACTAGTTAAGAAAATAATCACAGGAGTGAGTAAAGAGTTTGAAAGAATTGTCATCAGAAATGCAGAAACAATGCATGAGACTCTAGAAGAAAACACTAATTATCTCAAGGTTATTAGAGAGCTGGAAGTTGAAACAGCTGAGCTAAGAACACAACTAGCTGAACAAGCTAAAACAGTATCAGAACAGGGTAACCAAATATATGAACTCCAAAAACAGTAGAAGGCAGAGAGAATAGAATAAATGAGGCTGAAGACAGAATTAGCAAGATTGAAGATGAATTAGAGACAACTAAGAAAGAAGTAAGAGGGGGTGGCTGGAGGCACACCTGGGTGAGTGCTTGTATTATGGTGCACAAGGACCCAGATTCAACCCCCCAGTCCCCACCTGCAGGGGGAAAGATTCATGAGTGGTGAAAAAGGGCTGCAGGTGTCTCTCCCTCTCTATCACCCCCTTCCCTCTTGATTTATGACTGTCTCTAGCCAATAAATAGAGATAATAAAAATTTTTTAAAAAGAAACAAGTAAGAGATCTCAAAAAGAGATTAAGAGATTCTGAAAACAAAAACAGTGACCTATGGGATGACTTCAAAAGAAATAATATGAGGGCAGAGCCAAGATGACGTCTTACAGGCAGCTGCTGGCATGAGCTCTGACAAGAGTGGACAGATAGGGTACAATACAGGGCTGTCACCAGGACGATGAATAAAGGGTCTTAAGTGTGACACCAAGGAGGGGTCCTGTGACTCAATTTGGGTTAAAAACAGAGGAAAAAGAAAGGAAATTTTCTGATTATTGCTGAAGCCACTCCCCCCCCACACACCCATAACCAGACCCCAGGGGCTCTAGAGCTGCTCCTAGCAGGCTCCCCACTGATCCTTTTTCTTTACCAAGATTTCTGGCTCAGCAGGGGTGTCATTCCAATCCTTTATTTGAGTGACCAATCAGAGCCTCACCCCTGCCTGGGAAAGACTACCTGGAGGTGTTTTGTTTTTTTCTGTACAATTGGCTTTCTTTGCTCAGGCTGCCTGGGCTAATCCTGAGCAAGCCAAGCTGCAGACTGAATGTTAGGGTTTTTTACTCTATTCTATTTTATTATTACTATTATATATATATGTGTGTCTCTCTCTCCCCCCTCCTTCAGGTTGACCAAAATTAACTGTTATTGTTTTTTCCATTGCTAGGTAACTTGGTATCTTATCCAGTGTGAGAAGAACTTGTTTCATTATACCTCTTCCATCCACTCTCCCCTTTATTCCTCCTCCTAGCTAATTAAAAAAAAAATCTGGGGAGTCGGGCTGTAGCGCAGCAGGTTAAGCGCAGGTGGCACAAAGCACAAGGACCGGCATAAGGATCCCGGTTCGAACCCCGGCTCCCCACCTGCAGGGGAGTCGCTTCACAGGCGGTGAAGCAGGTCTGCAGGTGTGTATCTTTCCTCCTCTCTGTCTTCCCCTCCTCTCTCCATTTCTCTCTGTCCTATCCAACAACAACAACAACAATAATAACTACAACAATAAAACAACAAGGGCAACAAAAGGGAATAAATAAATAAAATAAATATTTTATAAAAAAAATCTTTCCTTTCACTACTCCTTTTTTCTTTTTTTTCTCTTGTTCTTGCCTTCTTTTTTTCCTTCCTCCTTCTGCTTTCTGAATTCACTGATACTCATTTGTGAATTATTTTGGGGAAGAAATCTGACTCAGAGTGGATTCTCTGTGTGTGTCTCTCTTCTCTACTTCCCTTTCTCCTCTTGCTATCACTAGAATTTACAGTGGACAGTAGATTTGCATTTGTCTATTCTTGTTTTCCCTTTTTTCCTTTCTCTTTCTCTTTCATTTGGATTTGGTTGCCATTTTTTCTTGGACTGGAGGTGTTGTTTGGCTAACTGGTATTGGTTAAACTGCATCAATCCTTGCTTCAGTTACTATTATTGTAATTTCTGAGGTTGGTGACTGCATTTGTCATAAAGGTATTTAGCATAGTGTGGCTTATACTCAAAAAACAACAGCTGAAGAACAATAGAACAGAAAAATAAAAAACACATCAATAAAAAATGGTTAAATAAAGAGCAAATAAAACTTCAACCACAATGAATCAAGACGTGATCCCAGAAGAAACTCCAAATCGACCAGAAGTAACCATAGGTAAGAAAAGTATGCAAGCAATAGTTAACTTAATAATCACAAATATCGGGGAGTCGGGCTGTAGTGCAGTGGGTTAAGCACAGGTGGTGCAAAGCACAAGGACCGGCATAAGGATCCCGGTTTGAACCCTGGCTCCCCACCTGCAGGGGAGTCGCTTCACAGGCGGTGAAGCAGGTCTGCAGGTGTCTATCTTTCTCTCCTCCTCTCTGTCTTCCCCTCCTCTCTCCATTTCTCTCTGTCCTATCCAACAACAACAACAACAATAATAACTACAACAATAAAACAACAAGGGCAACAAAAGGGAATAAATAAATAAAATAAATATTTAAAATAAATAAATAATCACAAAAATCAAGACAACTATGGAGGAAAGGGCTATCAGAATTAGGGAAACACAGGCGAGACCCTCAAGGAAAATACTAGCAGAAAAATCAACAAAGAAACAAGAGAATCAAATGAAGATATGGACATACTAGACCTTCTGGACATTTTCAGAGTTCTTCACCTCAAAAACGTGGAATACACATTCTTTTCAAATCCACGCACCACATAATCAAGAATAGAATGATGTTAGGCCACAAAGATATCATCAATAAATTCAAGAGCATTGAAATCATCCCAAGTACCTTCTCAGACCACAGTGGAATAAAGATAACATTTAACAACAAAAAGAAAATTACTAAAAGACACAGAATTTGGAGACTAAACAACATACTACTTAAGAACCACTGGGTCAGAGAGACACTCAAGTAAGAAATTCAAATGTTCCTGGAAACAAATGAAAATGAAGACACAAGCTATCAAAATATTTGGGACACAGTTAAAGCAGTACTGAGAGGGAAACTCATAGCCATAGAGTCACATATTAAAGAACAAGAAAAAGCTCAAATAAAGGACCTAATTGCAACCTTAAGGACTTAGAATAAGAGGAATAAAGGAACCCTAAAGCAACCAGAAGGACAGAAATCAATAAAATTAGAGCATAAATAAACAACATCAAAAATAAGAGAACCAAACAAAAGATCAATGAAGCCAAATGCTGGTTCTTTGGAAAATTAAACAAGATTGACAAACCCCTAGCCAGACTCACTAAAAAATAAGGGAGAACACTCAAATTAATAGAATCATAAATGATTGAGGAGATATCACAACTGACACCACAGAAATCCAGAAAATAATGGGAAACTTCTATGAAGAACTATATGCCACCAAGCTAGAGAATCTGGAAGAAATGGAAGAATTCCTAGAAACACAGGCCTTTCCAAAACTGAACAAAGAAGAACTACAAAACCTAAATGCACCAATCACAGACAAAGAAATTGAAACAGCTATTAAGAATCTCCCCGACAACAAAATTTCTGGACCAGATGGCTCCACAAATGAATTCTACAAAACCTTCAGGAAACAGTTAATGCCTATACTTCTAAAGCTTTTCCAAAAGAGAGAAGAAACAGGAACACTTCCTTCCACCTTCTGTGAAGCCAACATCACCCTGATACCAAAAGCAGCTAGGGACACAACCAAAAATGAAAACTACGTAGCAATATTTCTGATGAACAGAGATGCCAAAATATTAAACAAGACCCTGGCCAACCAGATACAGCAGTATATCAAAAACATTGTACATCATGACCAAGTGTGATTTATCCCAGGAATGCAAGGTTTCAACATACGTAAATCAATCAATGTCATTCACCACATCAATAAAAGCAAAACCAAACACCACAAGATTATCTCAATAGATGAAGAGAAAGCCTTTGACAAAATCCAACACCCATTCATGCTCAAAACACTACAAAAAAAATGGAAGTAGTTGGGAAATTCCTCAAGATAGCGAACTCCATATATAGCAAACCTACAGCCAACATCATACTCAATGCTGAAAGCATTCCCCCTCAGATCAGGGGACTGGACAGGGCTGTCCACTGTCACCATTATTCTTCAACACAGTATTGGAAGCTCTTGCCATAGCAATCAGGCAAGAGAAAGAAATCAAAGGAATATAGATTGGAAGGGAAGAAGTCAAGCTCTCATTATTTGCAGATGATATGATAGTATACATAGAAAAACCTAATGAATCCAGCATAAAACTACTGGAAGATATTAGGCAATATAGCAAGGTATCAGGCTACAAAATCAATGTACAAAAATCAGTGGCATTTCTTTATGCAAACACTAAATCTGAAGATGTCCAGAAACCACTCCCATTCACTGTTGCAGCAAAATCAATCAAATATCTAGGAATTAAGCTGACCAAAGAAGTGAAAGACTTGTATACTGAAAACTATGAGTCACTATTCAAGGAAATAGAAAATAACACCAAGAAATGGAAAGACATCCCATGCTCATGGATTGGAAGAATAAATATCATCAAAATGGATATTCTCCCCAGAGCCATATACAGATTTAACGTGGTACCCACCAAAGTTCTACCAAGCTTCATTAAGAGAATAGAACAAAAACTACAGTCATTTATCTGGAACCAGAAAACACCTAGAATTGCCTAAACCATCTTAAGGAAAAGAAACAGAAATGGAAGTATCACACTCCCAGATCTCAAACTTTGTGGGCCCCCATAGGACCTTGCCCTCAACCTGGATCAACAATGATAGAGAACGTTCCATCCTCCAAAGGGAGGATGGACAACATACTCTATGCTACACCTGAGGAAGATGGTCGATACTGGGCAGCATGGAATGTTCCTACTCATGACCACAGAATGTGAGCTCAGATCTAGAGGGATGTAGAGGTCATACAGGCTTCTAAGCTAATTATGGGCCCCAGATCACATAAAATTGATGAGGTTTATGTTGGTGTGCTTTTAAAAACCCCTTCTGTTTCATTTGGTTTAAATCCCCCCTGCTTAACATTGCATTCTATTTACATAACTATTGTATTCTATTTACATAACCACTATTAACAAGCACCACACTCCCTCCTGGGCATTAGTGGTTTAGTGGCAAACCTAGAAGAAGAAGAAGTGGCTTAGTGGTAAAATTCTCACCTGCTCTGCCCCCTATCCTTGTCACACCCTGATCCTCTCCTTGTCACACTCTGATATTCACCAGTCACTTTTCTCTCCACCCTCTCTATGTCACATCCTGATTCCACCCTACTTGGAGAGTATAAAAACAGCTGCTCTTCTGATTAAAGACACTTGGAAATTGCTTTCCGGCTCCGAGAGTTCCAGAGTGTATCTCCTGCGAAGTTAGTGCAGCACAAGTTCCGGATCCCTCTCCCACGCAGCAGCCTAGATCGGCTCCAGTTGAGTTCTCTCCAACACAGAGAGCACTAGCTCGGGAAGAAGCACCTTCAGGCTATCCCGGCAGGTTTACAGTAATATTTATACCCCTTTCCCATATTAGGGAGCTACTCTCTTCCCTGATCCAGCTTTCTGGTCCTTTTCCAAGCCATGACATCATCTCCCCAGACAATAATTAGGATCCACCTGCATATCAGATTTCAGGCTCAGGCAAAAAACAAACAAACAAAAAAACACTAATATAGCTACAAGCTCTTTGAAATATAATTAAAATATGCCTACTAGTTGTCTACAAAATGGAGGACCCCCCCAACTCTTCATCTGCACTATTCCAGCCTTTAGGCTCATGATTGGTTAACAACTTTTTGGCTTTGTATGTTAACTCTCTTTTCAACCACCAGATTCCAGATGCTAGCAGGATGTGACCAGACTTCCCTGGACAGACAATCCCACCAATGTGCCTTGGAGCCATGATTCCCCAGAGCCCTTCCCCACAGGGAAAGAGAGAGGATGGGAGTATGAATTGACCTGTCAAAGCCCATGTTCTGTGGGGAAGCAATTACAGAAGCCAGACATTCTGCATCCCACAATGATCTAGGGTCCATACTCCCAGAGGGATAAAGAATAGGGAAGCTATCAGTGGAGGGGGTGGTATAGGGAGGTCTAGTGGTGGGAACTGTGCAAAGCTGTACCCCTCTTATCCTATGGTTTTGTCAATGTTTCCTTTTTCTAAATAAAAAATTAAAAAATAATAATATACGCATTATTAGCTTAGCAGAGGAAGAAAGAGAGGGAGGGGAAGAAAGCATTCTTCAGGACATAATAGCTGAGAACTTCTCTAGTCTAGACAACATCAAAGACATAAATGTTCAAGAAGCCCAGAGCATCCCAATCAGAGATAACCAAGACTTAAAGACACCAAGACATATCATATTTAGAATAGAAAGGAATAAGGATAAAGAAAGGATACTAAAGGCTGCAAGAGAAAAACAAAGAGTCACCTATAGAAGAAAACCCATAAAATTAGCAGCAGACTTATCCACACAAACACTACAGGCCAGAAGAGAATGGCAAAATATCTATCAAATGAGAAAGGCTTTCAACCAAGACTACTGTATCCTATTAGACTGTCATTCAGACTAGATGAAGGCATAAAAACCTTCTCAGACAAGCAACAGTTGAAAGAATCAATTATCACCAAGCCTACCCTGAAATAAGTTCTGAAAGTTCTCCTATAAACAGTCAGACAACCATAAATATGCCATACATAAGAACTCTTTAAAGATCTACAAGAATGGTGTTGGAATATCTTCAATCTTTGATATCAATAAATGTCAATGTCCTGAATTCACCTATAAAAAGGCACAGAATAGGAAGATGGATCAGCACAACCCAACAAATATGCTGTCTACAGGAAACCCACCTAACTCAACAAAACAAACTCTGACTCAAACTGAAAGGATGGAAAACTATCATACAAGCCAATGGCCCACAAAAAAGGGCAGGAACAGCTATTCTCATATCTGACAGGATAGACTTTAAAATAAATAAAATTAAAAAAGATACAGATGGACACTACTTAATGCTCAGAGGATCAGTCAATCAAGAGGACTTAATAATTATTAACATCTATGCACCAAAATGAGAAGCCATCCAATACATCAAACATCTACTGAAAGAGCTACAGCAATATATTAAAAGCAACACATTAATAGTAGGAAACTTCAATACCCCACTCTCTCAACTTGACAGATCATCTAGGCAGAAAATCAATAAACTAATTAGGGAGCTAAATGAGGAGATAGATAAACTAGAACTATTGAACATTTTCAGAGTCATTCATATCAAGAAACTGGAATACACATTTTACTCAAGTCCACATAGGTCATTCTCAAGGATAGACCATATCTTAGGCCTCAAAGACAGCATCTGCAAATTCAAGAGCATTGAAATCATCCCAAGCATCTTCTCAGACAACAGTGTAAGTAAACTAACACTTAACAATCAACAAAAGATTACTAATAGTCCCAGAATGTGGAAGCTCAACAGTACACTACTTACCAACTACTGAGTCAAAGAGGAAATCAAAATGTTTTGAGAGTTCAATGAAAATGAAGACACAAGCTATCAAAATACTTGGGACAAAACTAAGGCAGTACTGAGAGGGAAGTTTGTAGTCATAGAAGCACACATTAGGAAACAATAAAAAGCACAAATAAACAACTGGATTGCACACCTTAAAGACCTAGAAAAAGAACAAAGGAACCCTAAAGGAACCAGAAGGACAGAAATCACTAAAGTTAGGGCAGAAATAAATAACACTGAAAATTAGAAAACCATACAAAAGATCAAGAAAAATAAATATTGGCTTTTCAAAAGAGTGAACAAAATCGACAAACCTTTAGCCAGACTCACAAAACAAAAAAGGGAGGTGACCCACATAAATCAGATTGTAAATGAAAGAGGAGATATCACAACAGACACCGAAGAAATTCAGCATATCATGCAAGGCTTCTATGAACAACTCTATGCAACAAAGCTGGAGAACCTGGCAGAAATGGATGATTTCCTGGATACCTATGAACTTCCAAAATTAAATAAAGAGGAAGTAGATAACATGAACAGGCCCATCACAGCTAATGAAATTGAAACAGTTATCAAAAACCTTCCCAAGAACAGAAGTCCTGGACCAGATGGTTTTACAAATGAATTCTACAAAACCTTCAAAGAAGAACTAATTCCTCTACTTTTAAAAGTCTTCCAGAAGATTGAAGACACTGGAATACTCCTTTCCAGCTTCTATGAAGGCAATATCAGTCTGATACCAAAAGCAGACAGGACACAACCAAAAAAGAAAACTACAGACCAATATCTCTGATGGACACAGATGCTAAAATACTGAACAAAATTCTAGCCAACCAGACACAGTGGTACATTAAAAAGATTGTTCATCGTGATCAAGTGGAGTTTATCCCAGGGATGCAAGGTTGATTTAATATACGTAAAGCAAACAATGTGATCCACCACATCAATAAAAGCAAGAGCAAAACCCACATGGTCATATCAATAGATACAGAGAAAGCCTTTGACAAAATAAAATGTCCCTTTATGATCAAAACGCTACAAAAAATGGGAATAGATGGAAAATTCCTGAAGATAGTGGGGTCTATATATAGCAAACCTACAGCCAACATCATACTCAATGGTGAAAAACTGGAAGCATTTCCCCTCAGATCAGGTACTAGACAGGGCTTCCCATTATCATCATTACAGAACTGGAGGCATCACACTCCCAGATCTCAAATTGTATTATAAGGCTATTTTAATCAAAACTCTTGGTACTGGAACATAAATAGACACACTGACCAGTGGAATAGAATCGAGAGCCCAGAAGTGAGCCCCCACACCTATGGACATCTAATCTTTGACAAAGGTACCCAGACTATGAAATGGGGAAAGCAGTCTCTTCAACAAATGGTGTTGGGAAAAATGGGTTGAAACATGCAGAAGAATGAAATTGAACCACTATATTTCATCAAACACAAAATTAAATTCCAGGTGGATCAAGGACTTGGATGTTAGACCACAAACTATCAGATACTTAGAAGAAAATATTGACACAACTCTTTTCCGCATAAATTTTAAAGACATCTTCAATGAAACGAATCCAATTACAAAGAAGACTAAGGCGAGTACAAACCTATGGAACTACATCAAATTAAAAAGCTTCTGCACAGCAAAAGAAACCACTACCCACACCAAGAGACCCCTCACAGAATGCGAGAACATCTTTACATACCATACATCAGACAAGAGCCTAATAGCCCAAATATATAAAGAGCTTGCCAAACTCAACAACAAGAAAACAAATGACCCCATCCAAAAATGGAGAGAGGACATGGACAGAATATTCACCACAGAAGAGATCCAAAAGGCCGAGAAACACATGAAAAAATGCTCCAAGTCTCTGATTGTCAGAAAAATGCAAATATAGACGACAATGAGATACCACTTCACTCCTTTGAGAATGTCATATACATCAGAAAAGGTAACAGCAGCAAATGCTGGAGAGGGTGTGGGGTCAAAGGAATCCTCCTACACTGCTGGTGGGAATGTCAATTGGTCCAACCTCTGTGGAGAACAGTCTGGAGAACTCTCCGAAGGCTAGAAATGGACCTCCCTTATGACCCTGCAATTCCTCTCCTGGGGATATATCCTAAGGAACCCAACACATCCATCCAAAAAGATCTGTGTACACATATGTTCTTGGCAGCACAATTTGTAATAGCCAAAACCTGGGAGCAACCCAGGTGTCCAACAACAGATGAGTGGCTGAGCAAGTTGTGGTATGTATACACAATGGAATAGTACTCAGCTATAAAAAATGATGACTTCAGCATTTCAGCCCATCTTGGATGGAGCTTGAACAAATCGTGATAAGTGAAATAAGTCAGAAACAGAAGGTTGAATATGGGATGATCTCACTCTCGGGCAGAATTTGAAAAAACAGGATCAGAAGAGCAAACACAAGTAGAACCTGACCCGGAATTGGCATATTGCACCAAAGTAAAAGACTCTGGGGTGGGGAGGGAGGGAGAAAACTGGTCAAAAAAGGATGACGGGACCTAGTGGGAGTTGTATTGTTATGTGGAGAACTGGGAAAAGTTATGCATGTACAAACTATTGTATTTACTGTTGAATGTGAAACAATTCCCCAATAAAGAAATAAATAAAAAAACTCAAAAAAGGACCACTATTCATCTATTTATAATATGTAGATAAGTCTTAAAATTCAACAATAAGAAAACAAATAACAGGAGCAGGTGGTACCACAGCGGGTTAAGCGCAGGTGGCGCAAAGCGCAAGGACCTGCGTAAGGATCTCGGTTCAAGCCCCTGGCTCCCCGCCTGCAGGGGCGTCCCTTCACAAGCGGTGAAGCAGGTCTGCAGGTGTCTATCTTTCTCTTCCCCTATCTGTTTTCCCCTCCTCTCTCCATATCTCTCTGTCCTATCCAACAATGACGACAACAATAATTACTACAACAATAAAAAACAACAAGGGCAACAGAAGGTTCAATGTTTAAAAAAAATAAAGAAAACAAATAACTTGGGGGCCGAGCAATGGTGAATGCAGTGGTTAAGCGCATATAATACAAAGTGCAAGGATCTGCGCAAGGATTCAGGTTTGAGGCCCCACTCCCCACTTTTGGGAGGGCGCTTCACCAGTGAAGAAGCAGGTCTGGAGGTGTCTATCTTTCTCTCTCCCTCTCTATCTTCCCCCTCCTCTCTCAGTTTTTCTCTGTCCTAGCCAATAAAATAGAACAGATTTTTAAAAATGGAAACAATTGCCTCCAGAGGCAGTGAATTTGTAGTGCCGGCACTGAGCTCCAGCAATAACCCTGGAGGAGAGAAAAAGGAAAGGAAAGAAATCAAGTAACTTTTAAAAGGATAAAGACTTGAAGAGACATCTCACCAGGGAAGATGTACAGATGAGAAGTAGACACACAATAATAGCATTCAACATCATGTGTCATTGTAGTATCTCAACTTAAAGCCACCAAGAAATATCACTACACACCTTCTGTCTTTTATGCCACTTTAAAAAAAATTGTTCGCCAAGTTATACTATTTTATTTTTTAGATATATAGGTAACATTTTTTAAATATTTATTTATTCCCTTTTGTTGTCCTGTTGTTTTATTGTTGAAGTTATTATTGTTTTTGTTATTGTTGTTGTTGGATAGGACAGAGAGAATTGGAGAGAGGAGGGGAAGACAGTGAGGGGGAGAGAAAGACACCTGCAGACCTGCTTCACCACCTTTGAAGTGACTCCCCTAGAGGTGGGCTACCGGGGCCTCGAGCCAGGATCCTTACACTGGTCCTTGCATTTTGCGCCACCGGCACTTAACCTGCTATACTACCACCCGACTCCCTTAAACCACCTTTTATATGATTCTAGTTATTTAACATTCTGGAAAGGCAAAAAAAAATAGTGACAGTAAAATAAATGTTTGTCAGAGATTAGAATAAGAGAAAGTATACAGAGGATTTTTGTTTAGCATAATGAAATCAACTCATATGATTCTACCATGATAGATACTTGGTTTTTTAAAAATATATATATTTTATTTATTTATTAATGAGAATGATAGGAGGATAGAGAGAAAGAACCAGACATCACACTAGCGCATGTACTGCCAGGGGTTGAACTCAGGACCTCATGTTTGAGAGTTCAGTGCTTTATCCATTGCGCCACCTCCCATATCACCCATGATAGATACTTGTTATTACGCCTTTTGCCCAACCCCATGGAATGTATGACACTGTGAGCAAACTCTAAAGTCAGGATTTAGGGTGGTGATGTGTCAGTGAAGGCTCAAACATACCACTCTGATGCCAGGGTAGATGGACAATGTGCATACAGAATTCTGTGTACAATCTGCTCAATTTTGCTATGAAATCAAAACTTCTCTAAGAGCTAGCCTGCTTGTTAAAAAAAATTACTTCCTAAGTTCTCAAAGTAAAACTTGTACTAGTTTGGTGTATTGCACCAAAGCAAAGGGCTCCAGGGAAGAAGGACAGGGAGAGGGGTTGGATGAGAGAGAGACTTTCGAGTCCTACTACATGACGATGGAAAAGGGCCCATGTTAGGGGTGAGAGTGTTTTGCAGACGCTTAACATGGCAAGACAAGAAATTGTTCTCATGTGTCAACAACTGTATTGTAAATCAGTTAACCTCCCAATTAAAAAAAAACATTTTTTAATACCAGTAATTGTTACTAACAGCTTTTTCTTAGTGTTTCTCAGGTTACTGTGCTAAACACTTTATTTGGTGATCTCATGTGATCGCCATGACAAACTGAGGTAGGAAATGGTACTGTATTTATAGACAAATCTCCGAGGCCCAGAGAGGTGAGCCCAGCTTAGCTAAATCACAAAGGGGACTGGTGATGGGATAGCATTTTAAACCAAGGTCCATCCGTATCCTGAGTCTGAACTCTCCATATCCTGCAAACAAACACTAACACCCCACAATTCCCATTACATATTTACACCTCCCCGTTTGTTTGAATTACTTCCATTTTATGTGGGAAGCAAGCTAGAGAGGAAGCACCTTGCTGGCCCTGGTTCTTTTGCGATCATACTTCTTTCTGGAGTTCTCTCTCTCTCTCTCTCTCTCTCTCTCTCTCTCGTCTCATCTCAGAGGCTCCAGAGAAGTGCAGGAAAATGTCAAGAATATTAAACTTATAATTGAGTGAAATCTAAGTAAAATCATTAAATCACAGTTTAATATTTCCCTAATGGCTCATCGACATTTTGAAAATGTGTCAACCTCTCTGCTTTGTACATCCTGACTGTGAGGAATGATTGATTTAGGGCTGGGCAAAGAAAATGCAGGATTATAGAAAGTGCAGAAACATATTATAGTGCTAGAAAATAAGGTAATGTAGGGGGCCAAGCAGTGGTGCACCTGGTTGAGTGCATATATTAACATGTGCAAGGACCTGGGTTCAAGCCCCTGCTCCCCAACTGCAGGGGAGACTCTTCACAAGTAGTGAATAGGTCTACAAGGGTCTTTCTCTTCCCTCTGAATTTCCCCCCAGCTCTCATTTTTCTCTCTGTCCTATGAAATAAAATAGAAAGAAAGAAAGAAGCAAAGGGAGGAAGGAAGGGAGGAAGAGAGGAAGGGAAGGAGGGAGGGAGGGAGGAGGGAAGGAAAGGAAAGGAAAGGAAAGGAAAGGAAAGGAAAGGAAAGGAAAGGAAAGGAAAGGGAAGGGAAGGGAAGGGAAGGGAAGAGAAGGGAAGGGAAGGGAAGGAAAGGACGAAGGGGGGAAATGGGTGCTAGAAGTGGTAGATTTGCAGTGCTGGCACTAAGCCCTAGCATTAACCCTGGTGGCAATAAAAACAAATATAGAAGATAAAAAAGAAAGACAGAAAGTACTAAAAGCCAAACATGACCAAAAAAGTACATGATAGGTTTGCACCCTCAAAATACCAGAGGAATCAACCAACAAGAGCTTCCCAAACCCCAAACTGAGACAATCAGAGCAACACGAGACTATGAGTTCCAGCGAGGTAGAAAGAATGAGGGTAGTAGAAGACCACCATTAGAACACCAGCACAGGTGTTGCTGCCAGCAGGATTTGCCCAGGCATGCTAGACTACGTGAGCTAAAGGACCTAGAACATGCATGGGGAGCATCTGAACCAGGGCAAAAACCATTTGGCCAGGTCCTGCCAAGGCAACCACAGTCAGGACTCAGTAAATCCAGAAACTCTTTTTCACAGCAACATTAAGTGCTCATTTTCAAGTAGATAATTTTGTAGGTTCCGCAGAGGATATTGTTAATGGTGTGTGTGGGGGGGGAATTACCCACCCCAGGCCTCGAGGAACAAAATCTTAACATAGGCTCAAATTATCTTCTTCTACAAGTTTATTACTTGGTGGCTTAGTGCGTGTCAGCAGATATGAACATGTATTGCTCCAGGGAGAGCCTGAGTCCTCTCTTCTTCTTGAATGTGGGATGGACTTAGAGACTAGTTACTAAGAGCAGAACAGGGAGAGGGAAATAGTGAGACTGCAGTGGAGAGGCCTGGCAGACGCCACCTGAACCTGTGGTCAAGGTATCATCACCAGGGAGGAAGTCCTGCTGACGTCATGGACACCTGATGCCCTAGGATGAAAATCCAGGTTTTCATCAGTAGAAATCTCGTGAAGCCTGGAAGTTGAGCAAGATGTTAACACTGTTTTTTCATTGTCTTTATTTAGTTCTTGGATAGAGAGAGAGATCCAGGAATCAAGAGAGGAAGGGGTTGACAGAAAGGGAAAGAGACAGAGAGACACCTGCAGCCCTGCTTTACCACTTACAAAGTGTTCCCTTTGCAGGTGGGGACCAGGGGCCTGAGCCCAAGTCCTTGTACATTGTAACATATACGCTCAACCTGGTAAACTATCACCTGGCCCCAAGATGTTAACACTGTTTTTTCATTGTCTTTATTTAGTTCTTGGATAGAGAGAGAGATCCAGGAATCAAGAGAGGAAGGGGTTGACAGAAAGGGAAAGAGACAGAGAGACACCTGCAGCCCTGCTTTACCACTTACAAAGTGTTCCCTTTGCAGGTGGGGACCAGGGGCCTGAACCCAAGTCCTTGTACATTGTAACATATACGCTCAACCTGGTAAACTATCACCTGGCCCCAAGATGTTAACATTGTTTTTTCATTGTCTTTATTTAGTTCTTGGATAGAGAGAGAGATCCAGGAATCAAGAGAGGAAGGGGTTGACAGAAAGGGAAAGAGACAGAGAGACACCTGCAGCCCTGCTTTACCACTTACAAAGTGTTCCCTTTGCAGGTGGGGACCAGGGGCCTGAACCCAAGTCCTTGTACATTGTAACATATACGCTCAACCTGGTAAACTATCACCTGGCCCCAAGATGTTAACACTGTTTTTTCATTGTCTTTATTTAGTTCTTGGATAGAGAGAGAGATCCAGGAATCAAGAGAGGAAGGGGTTGACAGAAAGGGAAAGAGACAGAGAGACACCTGCAGCCCTGCTTTACCACTTACAAAGTGTTCCCTTTGCAGGTGGGGACCAGGGGCCTGAACCCAAGTCCTTGTACATTGTAACATATACGCTCAACCTGGTAAACTATCACCTGGCCCCAAGATGTTAACATTGTTTTTTCATTGTCTTTATTTAGTTCTTGGATAGAGAGAGAGATCCAGGAATCAAGAGAGGAAGGGGTTGACAGAAAGGGAAAGAGACAGAGAGACACCTGCAGCCCTGCTTTACCACTTACAAAGTGTTCCCTTTGCAGGTGGGGACCAGGGGCCTGAACCCAAGTCCTTGTACATTGTAACATATACGCTCAACCTGGTAAACTATCACCTGGCCCCAAGATGTTAACACTGTTTTTTCATTGTCTTTATTTAGTTCTTGGATAGAGAGAGAGATCCAGGAATCAAGAGAGGAAGGGGTTGACAGAAAGGGAAAGAGACAGAGAGACACCTGCAGCCCTGCTTTACCACTTACAAAGTGTTCCCTTTGCAGGTGGGGACCAGGGGCCTGAACCCAAGTCCTTGTACATTGTAACATATACGCTCAACCTGGTAAACTATCACCTGGCCCCAAGATGTTAACACTGTTTTTTCATTGTCTTTATTTAGTTCTTGGATAGAGAGAGAGATCCAGGAATCAAGAGAGGAAGGGGTTGACAGAAAGGGAAAGAGACAGAGAGACACCTGCAGCCCTGCTTTACCACTTACAAAGTGTTCCCTTTGCAGGTGGGGACCAGGGGCCTGAACCCAAGTCCTTGTACATTGTAACATATACGCTCAACCTGGTAAACTATCACCTGGCCCCAAGATGTTAACACTGTTTTTTCATTGTCTTTATTTAGTTCTTGGATAGAGAGAGAGATCCAGGAATCAAGAGAGGAAGGGGTTGACAGAAAGGGAAAGAGACAGAGAGACACCTGCAGCCCTGCTTTACCACTTACAAAGTGTTCCCTTTGCAGGTGGGGACCAGGGGCCTGAACCCAAGTCCTTGTACATTGTAACATATACGCTCAACCTGGTAAACTATCACCTGGCCCCAAGATGTTAACATTGTTTTTTCATTGTCTTTATTTAGTTCTTGGATAGAGAGAGAGATCCAGGAATCAAGAGAGGAAGGGGTTGACAGAAAGGGAAAGAGACAGAGAGACACCTGCAGCCCTGCTTTACCACTTACAAAGTGTTCCCTTTGCAGGTGGGGACCAGGGGCCTGAACCCAAGTCCTTGTACATTGTAACATATACGCTCAACCTGGTAAACTATCACCTGGCCCCAAGATGTTAACATTGTTTTTTCATTGTCTTTATTTAGTTCTTGGATAGAGAGAGAGATCCAGGAATCAAGAGAGGAAGGGGTTGACAGAAAGGGAAAGAGACAGAGAGACACCTGCAGCCCTGCTTTACCACTTACAAAGTGTTCCCTTTGCAGGTGGGGACCAGGGGCCTGAACCCAAGTCCTTGTACATTGTAACATATACGCTCAACCTGGTAAACTATCACCTGGCCCCAAGATGTTAACACTGTTTTTTCATTGTCTTTATTTAGTTCTTGGATAGAGAGAGAGATCCAGGAATCAAGAGAGGAAGGGGTTGACAGAAAGGGAAAGAGACAGAGAGACACCTGCAGCCCTGCTTTACCACTTACAAAGTGTTCCCTTTGCAGGTGGGGACCAGGGGCCTGAACCCAAGTCCTTGTACATTGTAACATATACGCTCAACCTGGTAAACTATCACCTGGCCCCAAGATGTTAACATTGTTTTTTCATTGTCTTTATTTAGTTCTTGGATAGAGAGAGAGATCCAGGAATCAAGAGAGGAAGGGGTTGACAGAAAGGGAAAGAGACAGAGAGACACCTGCAGCCCTGCTTTACCACTTACAAAGTGTTCCCTTTGCAGGTGGGGACCAGGGGCCTGAACCCAAGTCCTTGTACATTGTAACATATACGCTCAACCTGGTAAACTATCACCTGGCCCCAAGATGTTAACACTGTTTTTTCATTGTCTTTATTTAGTTCTTGGATAGAGAGAGAGATCCAGGAATCAAGAGAGGAAGGGGTTGACAGAAAGGGAAAGAGACAGAGAGACACCTGCAGCCCTGCTTTACCACTTACAAAGTGTTCCCTTTGCAGGTGGGGACCAGGGGCCTGAACCCAAGTCCTTGTACATTGTAACATATACGCTCAACCTGGTAAACTATCACCTGGCCCCAAGATGTTAACACTGTTTTTTCATTGTCTTTATTTAGTTCTTGGATAGAGAGAGAGATCCAGGAATCAAGAGAGGAAGGGGTTGACAGAAAGGGAAAGAGACAGAGAGACACCTGCAGCCCTGCTTTACCACTTACAAAGTGTTCCCTTTGCAGGTGGGGACCAGGGGCCTGAACCCAAGTCCTTGTACATTGTAACATATACGCTCAACCTGGTAAACTATCACCTGGCCCCAAGATGTTAACATTGTTTTTTCATTGTCTTTATTTAGTTCTTGGATAGAGAGAGAGATCCAGGAATCAAGAGAGGAAGGGGTTGACAGAAAGGGAAAGAGACAGAGAGACACCTGCAGCCCTGCTTTACCACTTACAAAGTGTTCCCTTTGCAGGTGGGGACCAGGGGCCTGAACCCAAGTCCTTGTACATTGTAACATATACGCTCAACCTGGTAAACTATCACCTGGCCCCAAGATGTTAACATTGTTTTTTCATTGTCTTTATTTAGTTCTTGGATAGAGAGAGAGATCCAGGAATCAAGAGAGGAAGGGGTTGACAGAAAGGGAAAGAGACAGAGAGACACCTGCAGCCCTGCTTTACCACTTACAAAGTGTTCCCTTTGCAGGTGGGGACCAGGGGCCTGAACCCAAGTCCTTGTACATTGTAACATATACGCTCAACCTGGTAAACTATCACCTGGCCCCAAGATGTTAACATTGTTTTTTCATTGTCTTTATTTAGTTCTTGGATAGAGAGAGAGATCCAGGAATCAAGAGAGGAAGGGGTTGACAGAAAGGGAAAGAGACAGAGAGACACCTGCAGCCCTGCTTTACCACTTACAAAGTGTTCCCTTTGCAGGTGGGGACCAGGGGCCTGAACCCAAGTCCTTGTACATTGTAACATATACGCTCAACCTGGTAAACTATCACCTGGCCCCAAGATGTTAACATTGTTTTTTCATTGTCTTTATTTAGTTCTTGGATAGAGAGAGAGATCCAGGAATCAAGAGAGGAAGGGGTTGACAGAAAGGGAAAGAGACAGAGAGACACCTGCAGCCCTGCTTTACCACTTACAAAGTGTTCCCTTTGCAGGTGGGGACCAGGGGCCTGAACCCAAGTCCTTGTACATTGTAACATATACGCTCAACCTGGTAAACTATCACCTGGCCCCAAGATGTTAACACTGTTTTTTCATTGTCTTTATTTAGTTCTTGGATAGAGAGAGAGATCCAGGAATCAAGAGAGGAAGGGGTTGACAGAAAGGGAAAGAGACAGAGAGACACCTGCAGCCCTGCTTTACCACTTACAAAGTGTTCCCTTTGCAGGTGGGGACCAGGGGCCTGAACCCAAGTCCTTGTACATTGTAACATATACGCTCAACCTGGTAAACTATCACCTGGCCCCAAGATGTTAACATTGTTTTTTCATTGTCTTTATTTAGTTCTTGGATAGAGAGAGAGATCCAGGAATCAAGAGAGGAAGGGGTTGACAGAAAGGGAAAGAGACAGAGAGACACCTGCAGCCCTGCTTTACCACTTACAAAGTGTTCCCTTTGCAGGTGGGGACCAGGGGCCTGAACCCAAGTCCTTGTACATTGTAACATATACGCTCAACCTGGTAAACTATCACCTGGCCCCAAGATGTTAACATTGTTTTTTCATTGTCTTTATTTAGTTCTTGGATAGAGAGAGAGATCCAGGAATCAAGAGAGGAAGGGGTTGACAGAAAGGGAAAGAGACAGAGAGACACCTGCAGCCCTGCTTTACCACTTACAAAGTGTTCCCTTTGCAGGTGGGGACCAGGGGCCTGAACCCAAGTCCTTGTACATTGTAACATATACGCTCAACCTGGTAAACTATCACCTGGCCCCAAGATGTTAACATTGTTTTTTCATTGTCTTTATTTAGTTCTTGGATAGAGAGAGAGATCCAGGAATCAAGAGAGGAAGGGGTTGACAGAAAGGGAAAGAGACAGAGAGACACCTGCAGCCCTGCTTTACCACTTACAAAGTGTTCCCTTTGCAGGTGGGGACCAGGGGCCTGAACCCAAGTCCTTGTACATTGTAACATATACGCTCAACCTGGTAAACTATCACCTGGCCCCAAGATGTTAACATTGTTTTTTCATTGTCTTTATTTAGTTCTTGGATAGAGAGAGAGATCCAGGAATCAAGAGAGGAAGGGGTTGACAGAAAGGGAAAGAGACAGAGAGACACCTGCAGCCCTGCTTTACCACTTACAAAGTGTTCCCTTTGCAGGTGGGGACCAGGGGCCTGAACCCAAGTCCTTGTACATTGTAACATATACGCTCAACCTGGTAAACTATCACCTGGCCCCAAGATGTTAACACTGTTTTTTCATTGTCTTTATTTAGTTCTTGGATAGAGAGAGAGATCCAGGAATCAAGAGAGGAAGGGGTTGACAGAAAGGGAAAGAGACAGAGAGACACCTGCAGCCCTGCTTTACCACTTACAAAGTGTTCCCTTTGCAGGTGGGGACCAGGGGCCTGAACCCAAGTCCTTGTACATTGTAACATATACGCTCAACCTGGTAAACTATCACCTGGCCCCAAGATGTTAACATTGTTTTTTCATTGTCTTTATTTAGTTCTTGGATAGAGAGAGAGATCCAGGAATCAAGAGAGGAAGGGGTTGACAGAAAGGGAAAGAGACAGAGAGACACCTGCAGCCCTGCTTTACCACTTACAAAGTGTTCCCTTTGCAGGTGGGGACCAGGGGCCTGAACCCAAGTCCTTGTACATTGTAACATATACGCTCAACCTGGTAAACTATCACCTGGCCCCAAGATGTTAACATTGTTTTTTCATTGTCTTTATTTAGTTCTTGGATAGAGAGAGAGATCCAGGAATCAAGAGAGGAAGGGGTTGACAGAAAGGGAAAGAGACAGAGAGACACCTGCAGCCCTGCTTTACCACTTACAAAGTGTTCCCTTTGCAGGTGGGGACCAGGGGCCTGAACCCAAGTCCTTGTACATTGTAACATATACACTCAACCTGGTAAACTATCACCTGGCCCCAAGATGTTAACACTGTTTTTTCATTGTCTTTATTTAGTTCTTGGATAGAGAGAGAGATCCAGGAATCAAGAGAGGAAGGGGTTGACAGAAAGGGAAAGAGACAGAGAGACACCTGCAGCCCTGCTTTACCACTTACAAAGTGTTCCCTTTGCAGGTGGGGACCAGGGGCCTGAACCCAAGTCCTTGTACATTGTAACATATACGCTCAACCTGGTAAACTATCACCTGGCCCCAAGATGTTAACATTGTTTTTTCATTGTCTTTATTTAGTTCTTGGATAGAGAGAGAGATCCAGGAATCAAGAGAGGAAGGGGTTGACAGAAAGGGAAAGAGACAGAGAGACACCTGCAGCCCTGCTTTACCACTTACAAAGTGTTCCCTTTGCAGGTGGGGACCAGGGGCCTGAACCCAAGTCCTTGTACATTGTAACATATACGCTCAACCTGGTAAACTGTCACCTGGCCCCAAGATGTTAACCTTGGTAACAAAAGAGAGAATTGGTTAAAACTTTGGCTATCTTGGAATTCTTTTCTAAGCCTATATTTAAAAAAAAAGAAAATTTAATGTGCTTTGAAAAAAAAAAAGCACATATAATGTTCTTGATTCAGGAGCCCTGAAATAAAGCATGTTAAAATACTGACCTTCCAATTAGTTTATTTTGAAGCAGCAAATCCAGTCTTCCTCTCCTGTTGCAACATATATATTTTTAGACATATACATAAAACAAGTTCATATTCACTATAAGGAGCTCTTCTGTGTGCACTAGTTTATAGCTCAATTTGTTAAGAACCACTCACAGTGAGAGATGTATATCTTATCACAAATGTACACAAAAGGAACTATACTTAAGGGGCTCTCCCAGACCTTCCCATGCCCTGTGGAAGTTCTGGGGCCTTCTTTCCACTTCCCAGTATTGCTCCAGGCCCTATAACAGAGGGCTAAAGGATACCCCCCCAACCTCCACCCCCAGTCACAAGAGAGACTGTCTAGGAGGTGCATGAGGCCTTACAGAAGGAATTCTGAAACCAGAAGACATGAATCATAGCAGCATGGCCCCAGGGAATCACACTCCCTCTCTGAGTCTGTTTCTTCATCTACAAAATGGTGGGGTTGGGATGGGAGGCTGGGAGCGGGGAGTCCTGATTTTGCCTTTCTTCCAGGACCCCAAGATGTTCAAAGGAAGCTGCTCATGGGAACATGTGAATAGCATTCAAACTCATTTGTCTCTTCCTATCTGGGAACATTGGGCAAGTACTTTAATCTCCCTGGGCCTCAGTTTCCCTAGCTGGAAATGGGACTGTGTGTCAGGAGTGGCTGAAAGATTGACTGGGAGTGGGTAAGTGGAGGCTGCTAAGCTCTAGTGGCAGATGTGGTAGCTGCTGTCAACCCAACACAGGCAAAGCAAGGCTGTGTCTTCCCAGTGCAACTGACTACCACCCCCTCTCCCCACAGATGCCAGTGGTGGCACGCAGCCCCTCCATCCCCTCTTGGACCCAGCCCAGGTTAGCACAGCCTGCACTGTCTTCACTCGGAGAGCCAGTTCACAGATTTCCAGCATCTCCTGGCCCAGGCCCTGACCATGGCTCCTGTGGGCATCACAAAGCAGCCAGCCTGGGTCAGTGGCTTGCCAGCCTGGGGCAGAGAACAGGCCAGTGGGGGCTGGGGAGAGGCTGGGCCAGTGGGAGCCACAGGCCAGCCTCAGACCTCCTCCAGCCTCCCTGGAGATGTCACCGGCTTAGCAGGGGCTGCTTGACACATGTCAGATAAAATAAGGAAAAAATAAATAACAATGTTTATAAGAAGATTAACGAGGAGGCGGAAAAATTTCTCTAGGGAGCTTCCTTGGCTGCATGTCTGAGTGACAGCTCCCATGGCCTTATCAGAACCATAATGAGTTGTCAGGATTTGGGGTCATTAAAAATCCTCTCTGGCAGGGAGCCCCCTCCCTTTCCTCCTGGCTTTGATGGTGGCGAGTCAGGGGGCTTGGTGGAGACATGGGGCTCCTGCCCCCACTGTGGTGTCTGCTGTCACTGTCCCCATTCTCGGGAGGGGTGGAGGTGAGATGGTGGGGCCCAGCTTGGCGGAAGTAATGAAACACGACGGCCCAATTTGTGCCCGCAGACCCTCGGGCAGAGGCCCAGCTCCTTGGTGCAGATTAGGCTCTGTTTTATCTCAGCTGCCTTCAGAGACAAAAGGGGGGGTCTGTGTAGACACACGTCTGCAGCCAGGCAGCCACTGCTCCTCACAGTTTGGTAAGGGAGGGCTTCCTACCATCAGACATCTCATTCAGCACCTCACTTCGCTACCAGGGAAACTGAGGTTGCAGAATGGGAGGAGTCAGAGGTCACAGCATGTCCGTGGCAGAGGCTGGCTTTGAACCCAGGTCTCTGGACCACTCCCGACCCAAGGTTGGGTGTTCTCAGTCTCAGTGGGTTTTTGCATCATTGTGAGGGCAAAAGTGATGATGGAACAGAGAGACAATTCAATTTAGTGAGAGCCAAACCATTTCAAACTCCCCTGACTTGCAAGTGGCTTGGAGAAACATGGAAACTCAGAAACCAGGGAGACACAAACCTTGGACCCCTAAACCAGAAGGAGGAGTGAATTTAGAAGTCAGAGTCTTTAAGCTAGCATCTCCCTCTCCCTCTCCCTCTCCCTCTCCCTCTCCGCCCCCTTCTCATATACACACACATACACCATCCCAGACACCCTGACCCATCCTGTGATCCCTATCAGTACCACAGAGAGAGTGTCCCTGCCTTTAATCACTTCCCTCTGTCACAAGCTTATCTTCAAGGAGCTCAAAGCACTTGTAGTGTATTGATTTTCTCTGCTGCTCATTGGCTCCACTTCCCTCAATGGATGGGGAGCTTGGAAGAGGGAGGATTACCCTGTGTTTCAGCCAAGAAACTGAGGACAGAAGCAGCACAAGAAGTCCCGCTCATGGCACCACTAGCCTATATGGTGCCTTTGTGTTCTGAGTAGATACAGCCTCATACTGGGACTGACTTGAGCAGAAAGGCTGCACCCCCAACCCACATTCAACCCTTTAACCAGGCACCCTTGGGCAGCGACAACCTGCCCAACAGTATGTGGCTGTCCTCCTATCATATCTAATCACTTATAATGGGCCTGAGTCCTCTCAGCTAGACCTATGGAAAAACGCTAAAGCCAGGAAGGTCTTCCCTATTCTGTGGAAAGTTCCCAGCCTCTTCAAGCATCTCCCTTTCTCTGTCTCTCTCTCTCTCTGTGTCTCTCTCTCTCTCTCTCTTTTTTTTTTTATCAGAGCACTGATCAGCTCTGGTTTATGGTGGTGTGTGGGATTGAACCTGGGACTTTGGAACCTCAGGCATCAAAGTCTATTTTCATACTATCTGCCCCTGCCCGCAAGCATCCATTTCTCCATGTGTAAACAGGGTGCAAGAAGAGCTTGTGGGGCAGGGCTGGTTTGAGGAATTATTAGATGTTTTTGTGTTTTGGGGAACACTAAGTGCTTGCCTAAATATAAATTTTGGTTATTCCTATGGTCCCTTCAGGAAGCCAGTGCCCCACAGCCTCCTCAGTGTTGTGACCATGATTGTCTACCAGGGTATGTGTACCCAGAGAGGTCCCATCCTAGTCAGGGTATCCCTTCTCAGTACCCAGGGCCACCCAGTCCCCATGTCAGCCAGTGCCATGTCCAAGAAAGAAGGGGTCAGCTCCATTTCACAGGCCGAAATGCCAGATTCTCGACTTGCCAACGCCCATGTCCAGCAGAGAAGCAATTACAGACACAGATATCCCACTTTCTGCACCCCAAAAAGAATGTTGGCCCATACTCTCAATGGGGGAGAAACAGTAGGGGGAAAATGACCAGAGGGCTCTGAACTCCAATTCCATCAGGACCTAGAGAGAGAAGAGGAAAAAGGGAAGAACATTCAGGAGTAGTGACATAGGTATGACTTATAGAGGAAGAGAAGGCAGGATTATAGAGAAGAAAAGGTGGGGGGACTTATATCCATAAATATAGACAAATAGTTGTAGAAATAATAGTCAACCCATATCTGCAACCTGGGGAGAACTATTATAGCTTCCAATGGCAGGATTGGGGATAGAGAACTCTGGTGGTGGGAACTGTGCAAAATTACACCACTGTTATCTTATAATTTTGTAAATCAATAATAAATCACTAATTAAAATAAAGAAAGGAAGGGAGGAAAAAGAAAGGAAGGAAGGAAGGAAGGAAAGAAAGAAGGAAAGAAGGAAGGAAGGAAGGAGGAAGAAAGTAAAGCCAGATCCTGTGAGGAACACCCAGCCCTGCTTCCTCCTGTAACCCCGCCTCCCTCAGCTTTTCATTTTAGTTGGGAGGAATACCAAGTCTCAGGGAAGCAGTAGTCAAACCCTTCCCTCCAGATTCTTTCTGTGCTCTTTCCACAGTTCCAGGGCCACTTCACACAAGAGGTGTTTTTTCTCTGCAGAAATCCCTGTCCATCTGAATGTCTTCAGGTCCAATTCCAGAGCCTCAGAGGTGTCATGCTTAGCTTAGCTCAGCCCTAAGGCAACAAGGGCTCCCTTCAGCTTCTCCCAGAGACTGAAAACCAGGGGCTCATAACTGGTTCAGAATGGGCAGGCTGGCTGGTCACACCTCAGCTGCACACTGAAGTCTCTACTATGCAACTTGCCCCACACAGGCTGTGGCTGCCTGCACAGCACAGGGCTCCTGTGAGGCCATAAGCAACCCTGGGGCTCTGGCGGATGATGTAGTCAAGTCCCCAGGCCCTAGGTCTTGACCCCACCTGGGGCCCATGCTGGCTCTTGTCCAGCCAGGAGGGATCTCAGTATCACACTAAAACAATGACAGCACAGCCATTTGCATATAATTTACTTTAAAAAGTACTCTAGTGTGGCTTCAAGGTTGTTCCTATAATGTTGCCTCTCTCGATTGCTAACATCCCAGTATTAAAGCAAAAGACGCTAGTAATAACAACAACAAATAATAATTGGCATTCACAGAGCCCTTGCTATTTTTTCTTGCTTTTTATTTTTGTTTTTGTTTTGCCTCCAGTGTTGCTGGGGTTCAGTGCTGGCACTATGAATCCACTCCTCCTGGTGTCCATTTCCCCCCGATTTTATTGGATAGGACAGAGGGAAACCAAGGGAGGATGAGATAGAGAGGGAAAGAGAAAAATAGACACCTTTAGACCTGCTTTGCCACTTGGGAAGCATTCCCCCTAAGTGGGATGCTGGGGGCTCAAACCCGGATCCTTGCAGAGGTCCTTGTATTTAGTACTAGGCAGAGCACTAGTTATGCACCCATCAATACACCAACTGCCATTCCTCAGATGGGGAAACTAAGGCTCAGAGGTTTTGCCTTTGCTTATCTGATTTCAAGTCCCATCAGTTACTGAGCAGAGTTCAGCCAACCCCAATGTCCATTCCTGGCCAGGTCCCCACAGGCGAGTGTTGTACTTGGAGAAGCTGTAGGAGCCTGGATAGATGTGAGATTTGGCAGCAACAGAGTCCCAGGGGCTCCTCCCTATGGAAACCCCTGCCCCTCCCCACAGCTTTTGCTCCCTGGGCAGAATTCCCCCCTACAATACTGCCTTCCTTCTCATATTTCCTTGTGACATGATGAGTCATGTCCTGCACTGTGGGGTTCAGTATCTGCTGGAAAGTCCAGCTGACAAGGCACTTCTTTTGGGGATCCAGAGCTTTACTAAACAAAAAACAGTCACATTGTAGCCAGAGGGACAGAGCTTTCCTCCAGATCTGGGCTTCACTCTCCTCTCCCACCCACCCACCAGGGCCTCAGGGCACCTTCACCTCTCCAGCCCCACATTGCTAATTCTAATTTTACATAGGGAAATTGAGGCAGCTCTCAGTATGGACCAATGCCTCCTCCTCTTGGTCCCAGAGAGGCTGAGAGAGGACCTCGTGCCCCCACCCCCTCCCGCCCTGTGTCTCTCTGACCTGGCAGGGTGAAGGGTGGGGGAGTAGAGCTGGGAAGCATTTGTTTCTCCTCAACAAAGCAATTCATTTCTTTAGGCAAATGAGCCGAGGGTGGGGGGAAGGACACTGCTGGAGACCAGCAGTGATTAATTACAAAGGAAATGAGTGGCCTGCACAGAAAGGGCAAGAGGAGGAGGCAGGCAAGAGTGAGAGGGTGGAGGGAGGGTTCAGGGCTGCTGGGCAGGTGAGGAGCTGCCCCCTAGAGAGAACGCTGGCTGTGCCTGCTGTGGACCCACAGGGGAGGGGACAAGGGCACCAGCTCTGCTACGATATAGGAGGCACAGAGAAGAGCAGGGAGCATGCAGGGAGCTGGGGAGTCTATATATCTGGCTCCCTGGAGGCTCAAGTCCATGAAGCAGAGAATTGGTCTCTGCCCAGCAGGTGCTTGGGCCCTGTGCAGCCCTTGTTGATCCAGACCACCCCCTCTCTTCTGGCTCCCAGCCACACAATACCCTTAAGCTAGTCTAACCCATGTCCCAGTCCCTTAGGACTGGGTCAGGTGACAAATGATATTAAAAGAATAGTGCAGCACACAGCTCATCAGGGTGGCAGAACAACAGGGGAGGGTCACCTTGTTAGGGCAGTGGGGCTCTGACAGCAGGAAGAGGAAGTGAGGGTTCCATCAGAGTTTGGGTGCTGCTCACAGCACCAGCTCTGCTGGAGTCCATGTCACAGGATGCCAAGACATAGACATCATTGAGTTTAACTGTCTCAGTTGGATTCCCAGGCCTAGAGAAGTTGCCCCCAGCCAGGGGGTGCATTTGTGGAAGGGACTAGACTTGTTTTCCTGATCCTACTTAGGGCTCCTGCATATTGTCTTGGGTTTCTCCTGCAGGGGCTAGTGCCAGCCAGAGTCAGGGCACCTAGCTCCCCCTGCACGCTCCTCTTGGGGTCTTGGTTATTGCATCTGTCCAATGGGCACCCTCCTCACATGCAGTGGGATCAATTCCAGTGCTGCAGCACCTGGCCCAGGCATGGTTAATCCCACAGCTCCCCCCCCACCCCACCCCCTCCCCGCTAATGGCATGCTTCTCGCCACATGATGGGACACCAGCTAAGAATAGTTTGCCACGATTTGGCTCTGCTCGGAAATGCTGGTGCAACACAAAAGGAGTCTGTGTCTGCTGCTCCAGGCTGTTCCAAGCCCATGACCCTTGACCTCAGTCCTGCTAGGCTGGGTGGCTGAGGACCAGCACCTTACTTGCTCCTCTCTGAGATCCAGACATAGTGTGCCGGGCCCCTCTGATACTCTTGCACATCAGACCTCTCTCACCTCAACCCACTTCAAAGCCGGGCCAAAGTCAGGAGCTGTGGCTTGACTGAAGCCCTGAAGCTGCTAACTACTAGAGCTGATCTGAGCCCTGTGCCTGTTCCTATTGTGGAGCTCACAACCTCCCTGGATGATACGAGCTCTCTGGGCCTCACTCCCCCAGTCTTTCCTACTGTCTTCTCCACCCCAGACTTTCACTCTTACCAGTAGGAGAGATTTGATGCCAAGATCAAAGGCCCATTATGTAAGGTGATGAGAATTAGGACAGTGGAGGCAGGACCACATGGTGTCATATCTGGTACAGCACACATGTTGTCATGTGCAAGGACCTACATTCAAGCCCCTACCCCTGCCTTTAGGGAGGAAGCTTCAGGAGTGGTGAAGTAGTTCTGCAGGTGTGTCTCTCTTTCTCCCTCTCTAGCTCTCTCTTCCCTCTAAATTTCTTCCTGTCTCTATAAAAAAATAATAACAGTCAAAGAAAAAAAAAAGAAAGAAATTATTTAAAAAATTTTTTTAAAAAGAAGAAGAAAAGGTCATGGAGGCAGAGAGAAAGGACCAGCCATTGAGAGCACCAGGTGTGAGCTCCACATGTAAGGAAGTCAGGCCTGTATCCTTGGGAGCAGCCTCCTGAGGCTGGCGTGGAAGCTCAGCTGTCATGGACTCTTCCACTTGTCCCACTGCTGGTAGAAGTCCTTGAAGTCCAAAGCTATTCCCACCAGCAGCTTTGACATGTGTTTCCTGTTTGCCTGGGCAGAAAAGAGGAAGAGGATTGTGGATGGATAAGAGGCATGAGCACGGCCGCTCCCAGGTGAGGGCGACTTGGCTCTTTCTAGCAGAGCAGAAACAGCCCAGCTCTGGGAGACATGTCGTGCACTGCTCTGTAGGCTGCCTGTGGGTTGGCGAGTCACCCCACCTGCCCGGAACTCACACATGCAGGCATGCACGTGGCAGCAATATTAAAGTCATATTTTTGGTTGCTGGGAAGGCTTGGTTGTCACTTCCTCTGCCCCAGGCAACCTGCTGGCCCAACTCCCCTTTCACTTCCCCACCCCACTGTGGAGCGTCATCCGTTTGTATTTATATAGATAAATCGGTCGGGCTAATTAAAGTTCTCTTGCTGGAGAGTGAGGGAATTAATAAAAGAACTTGGAATGGAGCCGACCAAAAGCTGGGGCGCTCAGAGCCAGAGCCAGAACCTGCAGCAGCAAAGGAGGCCAGAGGGTCCAGCAGGCAGCCAGCCATGTGAGCACGGGGGCAGTAAAAGGGGTGCTCTGAGGCCCAGAAATAAGAGCGCTGGAGCAGCAGCCTCCCCAGTGCACCTCCTTTATCCTGGGGACATGTGGCTACAGCACTAAGTGTTCTCTCAAGGTAGTGGGGAGGCAGATGGTAGGAAGCACAAACTCTACAAACAAGCTGCCTGGACTTGAGTACCAGCTTTGCCATTTATAGCTGTGAATCTCAGGGGATTTGTTGGGAAACTCTGTGCCTTGGTTTATTCCACTGTGAAAAGGGAGCATCAGAGATTTTGAGAATGAACCGGGTAACTACATTTAAATGACTTAGGATGGTACCAAGTATGGGTGGGGAGGGTCCATGATCCTTGCCTCTGATGGCCTGCCTGGTGGAATGAGAGCACAGGGTGGCAGGTCCCTGTGAAACACTGGTGCACAGAAATGGGGACCTTGTCAAGAACAAAGCTTCCTTCCCTGAGCTTACCAGATAACTGGGCAGCCTTTCAGTGCTGCACAGTGCTGGCACAGTGGCCACCTTGTTTAGGACTCCAGCAGCTTCCAGGACAGGCCGTTTCTCTTGCTGATGAGACAGTAGCCCCAGTCCCTGCCTGAGGCCTAGGGCTTGCCTGAGAGATAAATCGTAAATCCTGCAGCTGGGAGGCCACAAGCTGGAGCAGACCTGCAGTTGGTTGATTGTGCTGGTTTGTATCTCCCAGGCTCTTTTCACTCCCCTGCCCTCAAGGACCTCCAATATCTTTGTTGTCTGTGGACCAAGCTACCAGAAAAGGAGGCCCTCTCCTTCCCTGGGATGCTCCCCTCCCAGGCAAAGGCAGACATCAAATTGTCTTCTTTGCAGGCTCCTGCTTTCTATTTTCCTGAATCTCTGCTCACAGAAGACAGAGAACGCTTGGATGGTCCCCTTCTCTGTCATCAAAGGTCTGGGGGGCTGGGGTCTCAGCCCTACCCATGCAGTATGGGTCTTCTTCTCTATCAACAACCTTCCAGTTTAGTTCTCAGTTCCCAGCAGAGACCCCAAGGTACAAAAAAGGGGAGAGCCACCACCATATCTTGTACTTGTTCACAAGAACCACCACATCTTATACTTACTTGTTCACAGGAACCAGTTGGTTTCTGAGAGATTCTGCTCTGTAAAGTCTTGGGCTTGAGCTCAGATTCCCCCTAAAGCTCTCAGAGGTCTCCTGGGTCTCAGCAAGGGAGAGTGATGTGGGAAAGTTCTTGATCTCCAGGCCTGCAATTGGCTTGACTACTCTTGACTTCATTTTCATGGTACTCATCTCTATTCTAGACCTCTCTGTTTGAGTAATGATTTTATGTGATGGTTCCAATTAAAAAGAAAATCTTACTCTGTTCAAGACCTATCTCTGGGACCTAGAATCCATGAAACATATTTCTGAATTCTAATAGGTAAGTTTATTCTAGAGTTTCTTTAAAATAGCACCTGTAATATTTCAATGTAAGTTAGTGGCTCTTTCTTTTCTTTTTTTTTTTTTTTCCCAGAGCACTGTTCAGCTCTGGCTTGTGGTGGTGTGGGGGACTGAACCTGGGACTTTGGAGCCTCAGGCATGAGAGTCTATTTGAATAGCCATTATGCTATTTACCCTCCGCCCACTCTTTCCTTACAAAAGAAAATGAAGGGGTCGGGTGCTGGCACACCTGGCTAAGTACACACATCACAGTGCACAAGGACCCAGGTTCAAGCACCTGGTCCCCAACTGAAGGGGCAAAGCTTTGAGAGTGGTGAAGCAAGGCTGCAGATGTCTCTCTCTGTCTCTCTTCCTTTCTGTCTTCCTCTTTCCTCTTGATTTCTGGCTGTCTCTATCTAATAAATAAAGATAATTTTAAAAATTTTTTAAAAACTTTCTAAAAATAAGAGGAAATGAAGTCACAGGTTGGGTGGTTCAAATTCACCATTGACAAGAGGAAGTGGATGCCTAGCATGAGAATGAATGTTCTGTGGAAGAAGGGAAGTTAGGACCTAACTTAGAATTTAAAAAGCAGGGCTTTGCAAGGGTGTGTGTGTGTCACACAGACATGAACTTGAATCCAGACACTGCCACCAAAAAGCTTCCAGTGAATATTTTTTGAATGAGTGGTGAAAGACCAGTTGTGTGGATAACTAACTGCATGAAGCCCCTGAGAAGATGGTCAGTAAGGCAGCCTGCAGACTGGAAGTTCAGGCCAGCTGTTCTAAGGCCAGGGCACCCTGAGGAAACAACTGGCCCTGGGACTGAAACCTCCTGTTTATCAGTCAGTGGGATGGGAGGGGGTGCTGCAGTCTGGCCCCCTGAACCCTGAACTACCTGAGAAGGAAGGATGAGCCAGATATAGCTTGGGGACAATGACAGCAGGAGGGCTCCAGAAAAAAAGAGAGGGGTAGGCGAGAACTGACAATATACAGGACTGTCACTCAACAGCAGGATAGGCCCATCCAGGTGGCTCTGCAGGGCTGACCCATCTTCCTCGTATCTCTCTATTCAGGGACAGGAAGGTCCCTGACCAGCCCTAGGGGTCTCTGCCCTGGAAGCCTCAAGGCCACTGGACCTTGCCTCATTGTGCTCAGATCAGGAAGTGAGGCACAGAAAAGGCTACAGACTTGCCCATGGTCACAGAGCACAAGTGACCAGATTCCAGGTCCCCAGACCATAGCAGGGGTGTACACGTCAACGTCCCCATGCCCCCATGTTCCAGCTCACAGTCAGCCCCAGCCAAACCCCGGCTTGGGCGTCAGCCACCTATTTCTAGGCAGCACTGGTTGTCCAGGGCCTGGTGTCTGAGCGTCAAAGTCTAAAAATAAAAAGACAGATTGTCCACTTCGGCTGTAATTACCTCCTAAAAAGACCCAGCAGGGAGAGGGGGAGGGAGGAAGAATAAAGAAAAAAGTCTCCCAGCTGAACATCCATCACAGGCAGACAGGCCTGAGGAGGGAGGGTCTGTGGGCACTTCACAGGTCTCTCAGGCCTCTGCCCCTCTCAAGATGGAGACACAAGGAAGGCCATGGTGGGGATGGGGGTGGGGAGTGGGGGAACTTGGGCCAGCTCAGCTGTCACCAGCTTCACAGCCACCCCCAAATAGCAGCTTCCTTGGGGACTCAGTTTCTCACAAGTAAATGGGGCTATTCCTTCACTCAAAGGTGGGCACTGAAAAAGGATGACAGAGGACCTAGTAGGAGTTGTACTGTTATATGGAAAACTGGGAAATGTTGTGCACGTACAAACTATTGTATTCACTGTCAAATGTAAAACATTAATTCCCCAATAAAGAAATTTAAAAAAATAAAAAAGATAAAAAAAAAAAAAAAAAGGTGGGCACTGAGTACTCGTTCTGTGCTGGAAGTGTCACTGAGAACAAGATGGGCAAAGCCTTTCTCATGGAAGCAGTGTGTGTGTGTGTGTGTGTATGTGTATGTGTGTGTGTGTGTGTGTGTGTAAAGTGGGTTTAGACCCTTTTAGACTGGGGGTCAGGGCAGACCTCTGCAAGTATACAGAGAACATTCCTGAACAGAAATAAGGTGGAGGTCAAAAATCCATGGGGTGAGGGATGGGGGCAGGTTGGAGCAGCAGGTCTCAACCAGCCAGATCCAGGAGTCTTTCAAGGCCTCAGTGAAGTGTTGGGATTTTGTTCCAGGTGCAAAGGAAAGTCACTCGGGAACTGTTAAGGCTGGGGGGATGACATGTTGTGGACTCAAGTTCTGCAAAGGTAACCCTAGCCATTGTGTGGACAGATGGAAAGAAAAGAACAGTGTGGAGGTTATTCCAACAGTCAGGAGTGGAAGTACTGTGTCTAGTCTGGGACCGAAGCAGCGATGGTGGTGAAGGTGACTGGGAGATTGCTGCCATCAGGGACGGGAGGGAGGAGGTGAGGTGGACCCCAGAGCAATAGGGTGGCTGCTAGTGCTATTTCCCCAGAGGAGAAGGCTCGTTGCTCTGAGTGGGGTGGGCATGCTGAGGGTTGTTTCCACGATGATTCTAGATGCCCGTGTGACTGAGTATGTATCCATGTGACAACAGCGGGCAGATGCTATGGAAGTTAAGGCACTTCCATAGAAATGTGGGAGCCAGCAGCCAGGGGTTGGTCTAGAGAAACCCGGACTGGTGAGATGATCTAGAAAGGGAGTGCAAGTGGTAAAGGAGGGTTCACCAACAATTAGAGGTTAAGCATGGAAGACTCCCTGGAGGAGGCAGCGGATTCAAGGAACCAAGGAACAGGGACAGGGGAAGGACTGGTTGATCATGATTGAATGATAAGGAAGAGGAGGAGGGCAATGTGGACTGCAGGTTGGGTAACTCTCAGTCACTGGAGAGCTTGGCAAGAGCCAATGCTTCATTGCAGTGAGGAAGTGAGGGTGTGTGGAGACAGAGGCAGGAGCCCCCTGTGTGACATCCTCAGCCATTCTGATAGCTCAAGGGGACTCAGGGCTTTTCTGGATGGGAAATGGGACACATCTGAAGGCCAGGAGGAGTGATCTCATCACAAGGAGGATTCCTGGAGATGGCAGAGCAAGAGGAGGCTAAGGACCAGGCTCGTCAGTGAAGGAAGCAAACTGGTGCGTTGTGGCCATCCAGGGAGGCAGGGCCAAGTATGAATGCGGTATTGAAAGTGTTGTCTTCTGATGCTTGAAAAGAATTTCCAGAGAACACGCACGAGACAGATGTGACGTTTCTAAAGTCGTCCTTTATTGGGCTCCGAAACAGGACTCGTGCAAGAGTGAAATTAGAGTTAAAGCTTAGGGGACGCTTGACAGCCTTTGGAACAAGTCCAAAAAAGGCCATTCCATGCAAAAGTCCCCTTGTTTTATACCCTTCTTACGTCAGACCTGAGCCAGCTTTCCATTGGTCCACTGAAACAAACCCCTCCCACTCCATGTAAATTCTGTGTAAAGTACATTTCCCTTGTTATTAGTGCAGTGCATGCCAGCTCCACTTGTGCAAAATCAGTGAAAACAGTGTCCGAGGAGGTCGGGTGGTGATGCACTTGGTTGAGAACTATAAAGCACAAGAACCTGGGTTCAAGCCCTCAGCCCCCATCTTCAGGGGGAAAGCTTCACATGTGGTGAAGCAGTGCTGCTGGAGTCTGTCTCTCTCCTTCTCCCCCTTCCTCTCAATTTCTGGCTGTCTCTTTCAAATAAATAAAAGATAATTAAGTGTTCATGCTCCCCAGGATCTCCTGTGCCTTCAACACACTGACTGAGTGGCTCAGGAGTGGAGGTGACTGACATGCTGTGGCCCGGGGGTGGCTGGGACTGAGGACAGGCACACTCAGGACTGGGACTCAGATCCAGAGGCCACAGTGAGCACAGGGCTGCCCACCCCCCCCCCACATCCGCACAGGTACACTCAGGACTGGGACTCAGATCCAGAGGCCACAGTGAGCACAGGGCTGCCCACCCCCCCACCCACATTCGCACAGGTACACTCAGGACTGGGACTCAGATCCAGAGGCCACAGTGAGCACAGGGCTGCCCACCCCCCCCCCACATCCGCACAGGTACACTCAGGACTGGGACTCAGATCCAGAGGCCACAGTGAGCACAGGGCTGCCCACCCCCCCCCCACATCCGCACAGGTACACTCAGGACTGGAACTCAGATCCAGAGGCCACAGTGAGCACAGGGCTGCCCACCCCCCCACACATCTGCACAGGTACACTCAGGACTGGGACTCAGATCCAGAGGCCACAGTGAGCACAGGGCTGCCCACCCCCCCCCCCACATCCGCACAGGTACACTCAGGACTGGGACTCAGATCCAGAGGCCACAGTGAGCACAGGGCTGCCCACCCCCCACCCCCACATCCGCACAGGTACACTCAGGACTGGAACTCAGATCCAGAGGCCACAGTGAGCACAGGGCTGCCCACCCCCCCCCCACATCCGCACAGGTACACTCAGGACTGGGACTCAGATCCAGAGGCCACAGTGAGCACAGGGCTGCCCACCCCCCCCCCCCACATCCGCACAGGTACACTCAGGACTGGAACTCAGATTCAGAGGCCACAGTGAGCACAGGGCTGCCCAACCCCCCCCACATCCGCACAGGTACACTCAGGACTGGAACTCAGATCCAGAGGCCACAGTGAGCACAGGGCTGCCCACCCCCCCACACATCCGCACAGGTACACTCAGGACTGGAACTCAGATCCAGAGGCCACAGTGAGCACAGGGCTACCCACCCGCCCCCCCACATATGCACAGGTACACTCAGGACTGGAACTCAGATCCAGAGGCCACAGTGAGCACAGGGCTGCCCACCCCCCCCCCCCATATCCGCACAGGTACACTCAGGACTGGGACTCAGATCCAGAGGCCACAGTGAGCACAGGGCTGCCCACCCCCCCCCACATCCGCACAGGTACACTCAGGACTGGAACTCAGATCCAGAGGCCACAGTGAGCACAGGGCTGCCCACCCCCCAACCCCCCACATCCGCACAGGTACACTCAGGACTGGGACTCAGATCCAGAGGCCACAGTGAGCACAGGGCTGCCCACCCCCGCCCCCACATCCGCACAGGTACACTCAGGACTGGGACTCAGATCCAGAGGCCACAGTGAGCACAGGGCTGCCCACCCCCGCCCCCACATCCGCACAGGTACACTCAGGACTGGAACTCAGATCCAGAGGCCACAGTGAGCACAGGGCTGCCCACCCACCCCCCCACATCCGCACAGGTACACTCAGGACTGGAACTCAGATCCAGAGGCCACAGTGAGCACAGGGCTGCCCACCCCCCCCACACATCCGCACAGGTACACTCAGGACTGGGACTCAGATCCAGAGGCCACAGTGAGCACAGGGCTGCCCACCCCCCCCCCACATCCGCACAGGTACACTCAGGACTGGGACTCAGATCCAGAGGCCACAGTGAGCACAGGGCTGCCCACCCGCCCCCCCCACATCCGCACAGGTACACTCAGGACTGGAACTCAGATCCAGAGGCCACAGTGAGCACAGGGCTGCCCAACCCCCCCCCACATCCGCACAGGTACACTCAGGACTGGGACTCAGATCCAGAGGCCACAGTGAGCACAGGGCTGCCCACCCACCCCCCCCACATCCGCACAGGTACACTCAGGACTGGAACTCAGATCCAGAGGCCACAGTGAGCACAGGGCTGCCCACCCCCCACCCCCCACATCCGCACAGGTACACTCAGGACTGGGACTCAGATCCAGAGGCCACAGTGAGCACAGGGCTGCCCACCCCCCCACACATCCGCACAGGTACACTCAGGACTGGGACTCAGATCCAGAGGCCACAGTGAGCACAGGGCTGCCCACCCCCCCCCCCCCACATCCGCACAGGTACACTCAGGACTGGAACTCAGATCCAGAGGCCACAGTGAGCACAGGGCTACCCACCCCCCCCCCCACATACGCACAGGTACACTCAGGACTGGAACTCAGATCCAGAGGCCACAGTGAGCACAGGGCTGCCCACCCCCCCCCCACATCCGCACAGGTACACTCAGGACTGGGACTCAGATCCAGAGGCCACAGTGAGCACAGGGCTGCCCACCCCCCCCCCACATCCGCACAGGTACACTCAGGACTGGAACTCAGATCCAGAGGCCACAGTGAGCACAGGGCTGCCCACCCCCCACCCCCCCACATCCGCACAGGTACACTCAGGACTGGGACTCAGATCCAGAGGCCACAGTGAGCACAGGGCTGCCCACCCCCGCCCCCACATCCGCACAGGTACACTCAGGACTGGAACTCAGATCCAGAGGCCACAGTGAGCACAGGGCTGCCCACCCCCCCCCCCCCACATCCGCACAGGTACACTCAGGACTGGAACTCAGATCCAGAGGCCACAGTGAGCACAGGGCTGCCCACCCCCCCCCACACATCCGCACAGGTACACTCAGGACTGGGACTCAGATCCAGAGGCCACAGTGAGCACAGGGCTGCCCACCCGCCCCCCCCACATCTGCACAGGTACACTCAGGACTGGAACTCAGATCCAGAGGCCACAGTGAGCACAGGGCTGCCCACCCCCCCCACACATCCGCACAGGTACACTCAGGACTGGGACTCAGATCCAGAGGCCACAGTGAGCACAGGGCTGCCCACCCCCCCCCCACATCCGCACAGGTACACTCAGGACTGGAACTCAGATCCAGAGGCCACAGTGAGCACAGGGCTGCCCACCCGCCCCCCCCACATCCGCACAGGTACACTCAGGACTGGAACTCAGATCCAGAGGCCACAGTGAGCACAGGGCTGCCCAACCCCCCCCCACATCCGCACAGGTACACTCAGGACTGGGACTCAGATCCAGAGGCCACAGTGAGCACAGGGCTGCCCACCCCCCCCCCCCACATCCGCACAGGTACACTCAGGACTGGAACTCAGATCCAGAGGCCACAGTGAGCACAGGGCTGCCCACCCCCCCACACATCCGCACAGGTACACTCAGGACTGGGACTCAGATCCAGAGGCCACAGTGAGCACAGGGCTGCCCACCCCCCCCCCCACATCCGCACAGGTACACTCAGGGCTGGAACTCAGATCCAGAGGCCACAGTGAGCACAGGGCTGCCCACCCCCCCCCCCACATCCGCACAGGTACACTCAGGACTGGAACTCAGATCCAGAGGCCACAGTGAGCACAGGGCTGCCCACCCCCCCCCCCACATCCGCACAGGTACACTCAGGACTGGGACTCAGATCCAGAGGCCACAGTGAGCACAGGGCTGCCCACCCCCCCCCCCACATCCGCACAGGTACACTCAGGACTGGAACTCAGATCCAGAGGCCACAGTGAGCACAGGGCTGCCCACCCTCCCCCCCCCACATCCGCACAGGTACACTCAGGACTGGGACTCAGATCCAGAGGCCACAGTGAGCACAGGGCTGCCCACCCCCCCCCCCACATCCGCACAGGTACACTCAGGACTGGGACTCAGATCCAGAGGCCACAGTGAGCACAGGGCTGCCCACCCCCCCCCCACATCCGCACAGGTACACTCAGGACTGGAACTCAGATCCAGAGGCCACAGTGAGCACAGGGCTGCCCACCCCCCCCCCCACATCCGCACAGGTACACTCAGGACTGGGACTCAGATTCAGAGGCCACAGTGAGCACAGGGCTGCCCACCCCCCCCCACACATCCGCACAGGTACACTCAGGACTGGGACTCAATTCCAGAGGCCACAGTGAGCACAGGGCTGCCCACCCCCCCCCCCCCCCCACAGCCGCAGCAAACAGAAAAAGGCAGAACCTATGTAAGGAGGCTGAGCCAGGACACCCAGGTCCAGGTGGTCCAGGGCTCAGGTAGAAGAAGTGAGGCGGGTCTGGAGCAAAGCCTACAGCACCACGTTTTACCCCATGGTCTGTGGAATGCGTTCTGTCTTGCTTTTCTTGGCCTAGCCCTCAGTCTCTCCTGTGCAGCCTGACTCTATGACTTAGCTAGAAAGACGGCAGAGACTGATTGCAGGGGAAGGGGAAAGCCCAAGGGATTTCTCTACAGGGTACACAGTGTCCTCTACACAGGACATGCCCAGGACGCTCCAGCCTCTCCCCAGGCCCCTCTTGTCTCAGAAGCAGCAACCTGTACCACCTGTGAAGCCAATTCCTTGCTCTGGCTCCCCCATCATACATATCCAAGAGCCCTTCACTGTCCTAGCCAGAGACTGGCCTGCAGAGCAAGTGGCTCAGCTTCTCAGAGGGCATTCCTCAGCCTCAAGATGCAGACAGTGTCTCACTCTGAGCTATCATGAGGATGAGGAGGCAGTGAATATAAACCCTTAGAGCTGTGTCCCACATACACAGACTGGCAACATGTGGGCCCTGGAGGAAGTGAGGCATTGGACATTCATTCACTCCACACTCACTCCCAGAGCTCCTATTTTGTGCTGTGTGCCTGGGTGCCGAGAACCTATCCCTGGTCCTTGGCTTCTGGATCTCAGCACCTAGGAGAGTGGGCAGATGCAGGTCAGGACCATAGGCAGGATGGGAACTGGGGCCGTGCCAGGAATGAGGATCCTAGATAAGTCTGCTGTCTGGAGTAGACAGGATGGGGGTGGGGGACTTTCTGTGTAGGCCACTTCTAAACTGGTGGTGGGATAGGAAGACAGGCTTTGTGCTGCTAGGTAGGAGACACCTTTGCATCTGGTCCACTTCCCTGAGCCCTGGCACAGGATGATTGTGCCAACAAATAATCTGCATTTCACTCAGTTTCTCTGGACCCAGTGTGAGCCCCATACTTCACCTATATTCCCTCCAATCTTCAGTAAATGCCAGGAGTGAGTGTTGTTCTTGCCACACACCCCTCCATTTGACAGGATGGGGACATCAGATCCTCACAAAGAGGAAGCCAGTCAGGGCTGAGGTTGGGAAGCAGGTGAGAAGCCTGGGGTGGAGGGGTGTCAAATGTATATTAGATGCCTTTGCACAAGTGCCTTCAAAGCAAAGTAGGCTTGGTGGTCTGCAAGCTGACCTGGCATGTCCAGGATGGGGGGTGGAATTCACAGTCTGCTCTAGGTACCCAGTCACCCCAGGCATTGGGTCATGTGTCACCTGCATAAAGGGTGTGTGGGTGGGACTGTCCCACTACAGACAAAGATAAACTGTCTCCAGTAGGGAAAGAAGGCAGAACCACAAAGCAAATGGGGAAACCCAGCACTTACCCCTTGGAGAGAGCAGCAGCCAGCCCAGCCTAGAGATGACCCCAGCCAGCCCATGGTCCCGCAGGTGGCTCCTGTGGTTGTCAGAGCCATAGGAGACATGGGGACCTGGCCAGGCATGACGCTGCCCCGATGAATTCTGGAAACTTCTTTCTTTTGCAAAGTGGTCAAATAACAATAACAAAACAGCTCTCTCTTGGAACCCCAGGGCCTGAGATGCTTACTATCTTTTTTGCTTTTCTCGTCATGCTTTTCATTAATAACAAAGTGTTCCAAACAGTCATTCAACACTGCAGCTCTTCTTCGACCTCAATCTTCTCACCTGTAAAACACTACTATTACAGGAACAACTCAGAGGTGTTGCCAGCTTGGGTCCAGGCCACCACAATGAAGTAAATACTACAATAAAGTCCCATGAATTGTTTTGCTTCCCAGTGCAAATAAAAGTTATTTTTGTACTATACTGTAGTCTGTTAAGTATGCAATAGATGTCTAAAAATGTACATTCTCTAATTTAAAAATTCTACTGCTAAAAAGTGCTAACTATCCTCCAAGCCTTCAGTGAGTTGTAATCTTTTTGCTGGTACTAAAATATTCCTACCTCAGTGTTAACAACTGCTGACTGGCAAGGGTGTTAAAGACTATAGTCACTATAGAAATTACAGAATATAGAAGAAGAAGAAGGAGGAGGAGGAGGAGGAGGAGAAGGAGGAGAAGGAGGAGAAGGAGAAGGAGAAGGAGAAGGAGAAGGAGAAGGAGAAGGAGAAGGAGAAGGAGAAGGAGAAGGAGAAGGAGAAGGAGAAGGAGAAGGAGAAGGAGGAGAAGGAGAAGGAGAAGGAGAAGGAGAAGGAGAAGGAGAAGGAGAAGGAGAAGGAGAAGGAGAAGGAGAAGGAGAAGGAGAAGGAGAAGGAGAAGGAGAAGGAGAAGGAGAAGAATTTAAACAAAACAAAACAAAAAAGATCCTCCCTCCCCCAGGGCTGGGAGATAACTCACCTGCTAGAAAGTGAACTTGGCTGTGCACAGAGACCTGGGTTTGAACCCCCAGGAACCTCATGGGAGCACTGGCACCAGGAGAAGCTTTATGAACAGTTTTCTGAGGTGTTGCGGGATCTTCCTCTCCCTCTCCCTCTCCCTCTCCCTCTCCCTCTCTCTCTCTTTCTCTCTCTCTCTCCCTCCCTCCCTCCCTCTTTGTCTCTACCTGAAATTAAAAGGAAAGAAATGACTCTGCTAGGAGTGGGGGAATCACATGGGTGTGCATTTCCAGTGGAAATAATAAGCAACACTTCTAGCCATGCATCCCACCCCCTTTCTCTTCTCCAGCACCATCATCTGTCTTTCCCACTAAGTCTAAGTAAGTTTTATTGGTGCTGGTGGATTCCGAGTGTCTATGGAGAAGATTTTTTTAAATGAAACATTGAAGTTTGCTGCACTTATTGCTCCTTGCTCTCATGATAGTGTGTGATGATAGCACCCCTCCTTTGACAGTGTTTTACTTACAGTGGCACTTCTTTCAAAATTGTAATCTGTCCTATCAAGTCTTGCTGTTGCTCCACCAGTGAAGTCATCTCATCTTGGATGGAGTTTGGAGGAATCATGTTAATTGAGATAAACCAGAAAGAAAAGGATGAATAGATGAATATGAGATGATCCCACTCATAGAAAGAAGTAAAAAATCACAATGCAGAACTTGGACTGGATTTGGCGTACTGAACCAAAGTAAAGGACTCTGGGGTGGGGGAGAATGTTCAGGTCTCACAACATGATGGTGGAGGAGGACTTAGGTGTATGTGTGTGTGTGTGGGGGGGGGGGTTAGGGTGTTATGTGAAAAAGTAAGAAATGTCGCACATGTACCAACTACTATATTTTACTGTTGACTGTAAACTATGAATCCTCCAATAAAGAAAATAAACAAATAAATAAACAAATAAGTGAATAAAAGAAACCTTGTTCTTTGCTCATCCATAAGAAACAACTCCTTCTGCACTGAGGTCTTTTTGTGAGATCACAGCAATGCAATCAACTCTGCTTCAAACTCCAGTTCTCTGGCTATTTTCAGCACATGAACAACTATGCCCCCTCCCAAGTCTTGAGCCCCCTCAGCATCACTCAAGAGAGTCGGAGTCAACTTCTTCCAATCTCCGGTTATTGTTTGTATTTTGACCTACTCTCATGAATCACAAATGCTCTTAATGGCATCTAAAATGACAACTCCTTTTCCAGCAGGTTTTCAATTTACTTTGCTTAGATCCATCAGGAGGAATCACTATCTGTGGCAACAATGGACTTGTGAAATGTATTTTTTAAATAATAAGACTTGAAAGTCAAAATTACTCTTTGATCTATGGGCTGTGGAATGGATGTGTTAGCAAGCATGACAACCAAATTAATTTCTTGTACATCTCCATCGGGGTGCTTGGGTGACCAGGTGCATTGCCAATGAGCATCAGTGCTATGCAAGGGAACTTTTTATTCTGAGCAGAGGTTCTAAACAGAGGGCTTAAGAGAGCCAGCCAGCCATGCTGTGAACAGACGTGCTGTCATCCAGGCTCTGCTGACTCACTTACAGAGCCCAGACACCGTAGCGTTACCATCACTCTGAAGGGTCCTAGATTTTCCTGTTGGTAGGTGAGATTCTTCTACCTTTAACCCCCTAAGGAGAGTCAGCCTATCTTTTGAAACTTTGAAGTTTGGGCGTTCGCTTCTTCTCTGTAGCTATAAGAGCACTACATGCCATCTCCTTCCCATATAAAGTGGTTCCATCTACATTTAAAATCCTTGTCTGGTGTAACCGCATTCCTGGATGACCTTGTCTAGATAGCCCAGATAACCTGCCGCAGCATCTCTGCAGGCATCTGTTACGGAGGAGACTGCTTTCCTTCAGTCTCATGAACCATCTCTGCCAACTTCAAACTTTTCTTCTCCACCTGCCCCCTCTTCCCTGGGCCTTCACAGAGAGATCAGCCTCTGATGGGTTTGACCTTCTGTTCAAAGACTCTAGCTCTCCATATCACCAGTAAGGCTGCTTTGCTTTCTTGTTACCCCATGTTCACTGGAGTAGCAATTTCATTTCCTTCCAGAATGTTGTCTTTGCATTCCCATCTTGGCTAACTGGTGCAAGAGGTCTAGCTCTGGGGCTGTCTCTGCTTTTTGCATGTTTTCCTTCCTAAGCTTAATCATTGTTAGCTTTCGATGGAAAGTGAGAAACATGCAGTGACTGCTTTCATTTGAACACTTAGAGATCACTGTAAGGTTATCAATAGGTCTGACTTCAATATTGTTCTGTCTCTGTGAATGGGTACTGGAAAAGATAAGAGAAATGGACAGTGGCCAGTTGGCAGAGCAATCAGAGAGCATCCACATATTTTATTAAGTCTAGGTGGGCACTGTTTGCAATACCCCAGACAACTACTACAGTAGCATCAGGGCCACTGATCACAGATAACCACAAAAGATATAGTCATAATGAAAAAGTTCAAAATAGTAAGAATTAACTCGATGTGATGCTGAGACAAACTGAGCTGTTGGAAAAATAACACTGATGGATTGGCTTAATTCAGGGTTGCCACAAAGCCTCAGTTTGAAAAAGAAAAAAAAGAGAGAAAGAGAGAGATAAAAGAAAAGAAAAAAAATGCACACACACACACACACACACACACACACACACACTGTTGAAGTAATACAATAAAGCGACATAAGCATGTAATTCTGCCCTGTCTTCCCCCTAGGGCTGCTGAAAGGGTGAAATGAGAAGACACTCCTCAAAGCAGACAAAGTGGAAAGTGTGAGCAAACCTCCATTCCACTCTCAGAGCCACGCCCTGCTCACCCTCCTCTAGCTCCTCATGGAATTACAGAGAACATTACCTAAAAGCAAGTTACTCAACTTTTCTCTGCCTTCTATGTTTCCCCTTCTATGCCCTGGGGGAGGGGGGAGAGCACTCAGTCTCTGTTTCCCTGGATGTAGGCAGAATTCAATGCCAGATGCAGAGGGAGGAAAACAAGAAGAGGGTAGTCAGGACTTGGGTGGAGCTCTGTGTGTTCAGACAGGGGTGTCTTGCCTTGGGGTGTGTAACTGGGGTGGTTCTGAGAACTAGCGTTGTCCATGAGCTATCTGGAGGGAGAGATGATCTTGTTGTAACCCCAATCCCACTGCAGTAGCTTGCACACCTTCTGCACCCTCCTTCCTCCCCAGCCAAATAGCCCCTTTCTGGCAGCCATGACACAGGAGAAGGGTCTTCTCTGAAATGGTCTCATTGTCCCCAAGCTCGTGATGAACGAGCTAGGTATGCAAAGTCAGCAGGGGATGTGCAGAGAAGCACTGGCAGTCAGGAGCAGGCCCACCCTGCTGTAGACCTGCTTCTCTGGGTTCTCCTCCTGCAGCCCTCCCCCAGCAGTGCCAGCCCCTTGCTTACCACACATGACACTTTCAGAGACAGAAGCACCCTCACAGGTAACAGGGCTCCATACCTGTGTGCCTAGAAGGCCAGGGCTCTGAAAGCTGGCCTCAGCTCACCATCCGGGCTTTCCTTGTTCTTGCTTTAACTGCTGCCTCTGCACCTCTAGGCCCGGGTCACCTTCCAGAAGCCACAACTGCTGCTGTTTAGATAAGTACTCCTGGTGCAGCCCACAGCGTAAATGGCACTAATGAAAGCAGAGGGGCCACCCCCACCATTCCCAGCACATTTCCGTACTAAGTACTCCTGTAAGTCCTCTGAACACTCATTTAACCCTCACAGCATCCCCATGACTCCTGTTATTAATCTCATTCCACAGATGAGGAAACTTGAAGTTCTGGGAGGCTAAACTGGGGGTATAGTATACTGCACCAAAGCAAAGGACTCTGGGGAGGTGGAGAATGGGGGTGGTGGCTTTCAGGTCCTGGGGCATGATGGTAGAGGAGGACCTAGGCCAGGGATGAAAATGGTTTGCAGACACCTTCATGGTGCTATGAGAAATTTTACCCATATGTCAACGATTTTATTTACTGTAAACCATTAATTCCCCAAGAAAAAGAAAAAGAAAATAAAAAACCTCCTCTAGCCAAGACCACATAGGGAGGCAGTGATACAGCCACGGTCTCAGCGTGCTGGTCTCCATCTCCTTCCTCAATAATCACTTTATAAAGGAGCCTGCCCTGTGCCAAGCCCTACGCCAGGCCCTAGGGAGACAGGAAGGAATAAAGCCCAATTCTGAATTTCAAGGGGAAGAAGCGTCCCAGGGCTGAGGCCACATCAGCTTGATCTGGGATAACAATCATGTGGTTAACCTTTAACATGTCACTTCATCCGCCCCACTCCCTCCCCCATCTGTGAAATGGGCTTCAGAGGTTTGAGTTAATGAGCTAATGGCCAGGACTGGGCTTTGGGAAGCGTGTTAAGTGCTCTGTGTGGAGGCCCCATTAAGGCCATTATCTGCTGGCTAGGTGTCACTGGGTGGACCCCGAATGACCACAGAGAGACACCCCACTTCCAGGGCCTGTGACTGCAGGACAGGGGATCCACCTCCCCTTTGAAAGCAGTTCCCACCTTGGAGGTGGGGTTCTGGGAAATGTCTCAGGTAAAGCTCCCCTAACCCCAGGGAGCTAAGAAGCTAAGGGAGGCTTTGGTGAGGCTCTGCTCAGGCTGCCTGCCTGAGGTTCACTAATGCCCTCTAATGGGCCCATTTAGCAGCCCTGTCTGGGCTGTCATGGTAGCAGTTAATTGCTGCTCCTCCTCCTGTCCCACTCAGGCCCCTGCAATCAGCTGGCATTAACTGCCACAGCGGACTCCAGATTCCTCCCAGCCCAGCTCCAAGTCCCCGTGTGCCACTCATTGCCTGTTTCCAGGGAACCTGCAGTGCCCTGTGCTGAGCAAGTTCAAGAAATAGTGGGGACAGGGTCACCAGGCAGAGAGATTCTGGGCGGGTGGGGTGAGGGCCCTGGAAATGTAAGAAGGGCAAGTCCTTCCTGTTGTTCATAGAAACAGCAAGAAGAGGAGGACACCAACAAAAAGTAGATTCAGGGGGCCAGGCTGTGGTGCATCCAGCTAAGCACACACAGTACTATGTGCAAAGATACGCACACAGACCCAGGTTCAAGCTCCAGGCTCCCCACCTGCTGCAGGGATGCTTTAGAATCAGTGAAGCAGATCTGCAGGTGTCTATCTTTCTCTCCCTCTCGCTATCTCCCCACCTCTTTCAATGACTCTCCATTCTATCAAATGGAGGGAAGGCCACCAAAAGTGCCACTGAGCCCCAGTGACTGAAAGCAAAAAAAAAAAAAAAAAACAGAGAGAGAGAGAGAGAGGAGATGGGGGGAGGGAGAGAGAGAGAGAAAGGGGATTCAGGAGCAAATTACTGCTCTGGGTGGGCAAGACCTGGAAATGTCCTCATAGGAGGGGGGAATTTGTAACAATCATCCCAGAATCACTAACGGGGTGTGGCACCCCTCACTTCCCACCAGCCCTGAAGCCTGTGAGGAGGCAGTTTGTCAACCCCGTGTGTGAGGACTATGTGCTTGGACTTCTGGGGAAGCCCAGTGGACCCAGCATGGAAAGTTCTGTCTGCTATTAAACCCTCAAACAACTGTCCACAAGCAGGAACAGGAAAAGGACTCAGCAGCAGCTTCTGGGTGAGATCTCTGTGTTTATAGTGAGCTGAGGTCACTGAAATGAAAGACAAATCCTGGGAGTTCTTTCTTTTTCTTTTTTTTTTTTTTTGTTATTTATTTTTTGGATAGATACAGCCAGAAATCAAGAGAGGGTGATAGAGAGGAATAGTTACAGAGACACCTGCAACCCTGATTCACTACTCTCAAACCTTTACGCCCTCAGCTAGGGACAGGAGGCTTGAACCCAGGTCCTTGTGCACTGTAACATGTGTGCTAAAACAGGTGCGCCACTACTCAGCCACCAATCTGAGGAGATGTTTGAAGTTTTAAATTTATTTATAAAATAAAAATATTAATAAGACCAGGTATATGTTTAAAAACATATTTGATAAAGACAGAAATTGAAATGGAAAAGGGGAGAGAGAAAGGGAGAGAGAAAGAGAGTCTACTGCAGTACTGTTTCCTAGTTCATGAAGCTCCCTTCCCCCCACCCTTGTATGCTGCCATGCGGCATGTCATTACCCAGTCCCTTCAGGGAGATGTTTACACAGTTGAATACCAAGCCCCTCTCTCCCTTGGGCTTTCTTTTAGGCTATTCCTTCTGCTTGGATAATGTTCTTCCCAGTCCCCCACCCTTGGGAAGTCATGGCTGCCCTGGGTTCAGGTTCATTCTGCACCCTCGCAGGACCAGTGAAGAGACTGAGACTCTCTGGGGCCAGGGGACTTGAGATTGTATTGGGGAGGGACAGCAAAAGGCACGTGAACTGACACTTTCACCAGACCCCATTAGAACAATCCCAGGAATCATATCAAAGTCACCACTTAAGTCCTTGCCAAGTGCTCGCCAGACTCTGTTGCTTGACTGTGACCAAGACCTTTACCCCCTCACTTTCTATTCATCTTTCGTTGTGTTTTTCCCAGAATCCAGGCTGGCTTTTCTCCTCACTCTCATACTCTTCCCTGATGAGGTTATCCATCTATCTCAAGACTTCACTAACCATCATCACGCTGATTTCTTCAATGTCTCCACCAGCAACTTAGGCCTCTACCCTCAGTGTGGGAGCCCATTTATTTGGTGTTAGACAGATATTTTTACCTGGAGGTTCCTCAGGAAACTCAAAACCAATCAATCCCAAAGATCCCACAGCTTCTCCTTTTCTGGAGTCTTCTCACCTGAGGCACCATCTATTCACCTGTTACCTAAAGCGGTGTCCCAGGGGTCAGCCTTGACTTTCCTGCCACTCCCCAGCCAAGCAAGCATGAAGCATGTGTGTTGTCTGGTTCATGTCCTCATGACCTGTGCAAACACCCCACTGCAGACCTCCACATCTTCACCTGCATGAACACCCCTTATCTTCCTCCCGCCTCCACCGCCCTTTCCCTTTCAATCCACGTGGCACATCTTTCCAAAACATCAGCCTGGTTATGTCATCTTTTAAAGTAAACCCTTTAATGACATTATGTCAACTGAGGATGAAAGTCCAGCTCCTCTTAGCTCCTACAGCTCCGTCACCCCTCCTCATCACCTCCACCCTCGAACTTGAGGCTCCAACTGTCCAGTGTCTTGCTGTTCTTTGAAAGGGCTCTGCTTTCTCTCACACCTGGACATCTGGGTGGTTTCTTCTCTTTCAAATGCCTGGCACTTAGAGTCTCTTGCTAACACCCCAAATTCTAACACATAGTCATACTTGAGGAGGTGTGAAGTAGATGTCAAGAAGTGTTTATTTAACAAGTGAGTTTATGCTGAGTGAGAGTGTGGAAGAGGCAGAAGAGGAGTCCAGCAGGATTAGTCCTGGTCCCTCCCTCACCAGCTGCACAAACGCAGACAAGTGACCTCTCGAAGACTCCATGGCCTCATGTGAGATGGGACATATAATGCTTACCTTTAGGCCATGTTATGAGATTAAGTGGTGCAGTAACCCAGGTCCTCTGGAACTACATGGGCACAGAGTAAGGGCTTAATTAACAGCGACAATGGTGCATAGTCTTTTTTCCTCACAGGCAGGCCAAAGAGAATGATGGCTGCCCTTGACCTCCCTGCTGCCTTTGACCTCCCTGCTGCCCACAGCTGAGAAGATTGCTTATATCCTAGCAGCTGGCTGAATCCAGCTGTCACATGGCCTCACCATGACAGTGAGAAGGACCACGTGTCCTGGAAATCTCATACAGAGGGACAGTGGGGGCTCTGGGGATGAGGGGGTGCTGAGTTGGGGTGGGGGTACACCTCAGGCAAGTGGCCCAAGCTCCTAAGAACACATGATGCACTGCAGAGCATAAATGCAGGGCCTCTTCCTGTGCCATGCTGATATTTCTGAGAATGACAGTGCGTTAGCCAGAGCTGATGTGTCCTGACATCCCCTCAGCTCCTGGAACCCTGGGAGTGAGGATGTGGAGCATGTCAAGGCTCCCAGAACATGGCAGAACCCCCTGCCTTTTCTCCCTCCCGAACGAGTCAAGTCAGATTGGGTGTTGGCTAGGTGGGGAGCATCCGGGAGAAGTTGGCATCACCATCCCTGGCCATCCTGTATCTCCATCCAGCTGCCATCAACAATAAGGCAAAGAGATAGGCCTGGACCATCCAGCAAGGTCACAGGGAAGCCTAGGAGATTAGCAGCCTTTTGGGGGCAGTCTGAGTATCCCAAGTTGGCATTAGGTCAAAGGCCCCTGAAGCCTTTTAATTTCCACCGGCCCATATTCTGAAGCTACTCCAGGACAGCCCAACTCATAGAATCCATCCAACGGTGACCTGTGGCCCTGAAGCAAAAACACGCCCAGCTTCTCCCCCAGACCTCTGCTCACTGGTAGCAGAGGAGGGGATCTATCTCCAAGGTCACATTTTCAAGTCTTACTAGACAGAGCCTAACAAAGTTCCCAATTTAATCCACCATTCAGGTGCCTGGGCAGCACCATAAGGCTACAGACTCTGCCCAGCCCCAGCCCCAGCCCCAGCCCCAGAACTATGCTCTTCAGCCATGTGCCCTAACCCCTCCTCCCAGCACCCCCTCCTTCTTCACATCCTTCTAAGGCAGATCTTGTCTCTGTGCATCAATTATTCATCTGCCATAGCTACATTAAGCCTGCGTTGGTCTATTTGCTCCTTTGTCATTCTCTTTGGGCAGGGGGTTAACAGTGGGTGGGCTGGAGGAGTCAGGAGTCCTTCTGCCCTCAAAAAAATGCCCCAAATACAGAAACCCTGAACTTGAAGACCAGAAGACCAGTCAAAGTTGTCAGATTTGTAGCTGAGGAGATGGTCAGCAGATAGAGCATAGGGCTTACATGGGTGAAGTCTCAGATTTGATCCCTGGTCAGATAAATGCCAGAACAGAGTGTTTGTGTTATGATGCCCCACTCTTTCTTCTCTCTCATGAAATGAAGTTTCTTTTTTTATTATCTTCATTTATTTATTGATTGAGGCAATCAAAAATTGAGAGGAATAGAGATAGAGAGGGAGAGAGACAGAGACACCTGCAGCACTGCTTCACCACTTGTGAAAATTTCCCCCCTGCAGGGGTGGGGTCCAGGGGCTTGAACCCGGGTCCTTGCACATTGTAACATGTGCGCCACCACATGGCTCCTCAAGTAGAGGTTCTAAAGTGGCATCACAAGTAGGTGATGCCCAAGATACAGCCCATCTACCACACTAGTGCCTTCTTATCCCGATGATGTTAGCATGACCATGTTTGGGGGGCCCTTCCAAAAACCACTACCCTGGTTGATAAGTTATGAAACACTTCAACCCATATGCCCCTCTAAAGGAGCCATGACATACCTCATGGTGTGTAAAGGCTCTAAGGAGGTCTATAGGAGAGAAATGGGACAATTGTGACAAATGTAGGATGCCTCACATTATTTAGCGACAAAGTGGTCAGGACAGCTGCGCTCTGTGGATCATGGTGCCCACTGGGCTTTGTGGGACTGAGGGGTGGGCTAGTGGAGAGCCCCACCCCGCCCCCTCCCACATTTATGAGTAAACAATAAGGGAGAGGGGACAGAAAAGGAAGAGTAACTGGAAACACAGGGTTGTACACCCTGGAAATGTGCTTCCTGACTGTGGGGTCTGAGACAGTCACTCACCTGAAGTAGAGTAATCAGTGAACCCATTCAAGGGTTTGGGGGGTCTCATCAGCCTGTCTTCAATCTGCCATTTGCTTTACCAGCCATAATAAGCTCAGTCAATTAGCAAGCGCTGACTCTAAGTATTCATTTTATGCCTGGTGTTCCCTAATCCTCCCTCCCCCCTCCACCCTACCCTCCTCCATTTTTTTTTTCCCAGGGAAACTGAGACTCAGCAAGATTTAGTCACTTGTGGGGGCCAGGTGGTAGCACAGTGGGTTAAGCGCACATGGCACTAAGCACAAGACCGGCATAAGGATCCCGGTTCAAGCCCCCGGCTCCCAACCTGTAGGGGAGTCGCTTCACAGGTGGTGAAGCAGGTCTGTAGGTGTCTGCCTTTCTCTCCCCTTCTCTGTGTTCCCCTCCTCTCTTGATTTCTCTCTGTCCTAGCCAACAACGACAACAATGACAACAAGGGCAACAACATGTAAAGAATGGCCTCCAGGAGCAGTGGATTCGTGATGCAGGCACCAAGCCCCAGCGATGACTCTGGAGGCAATAAAAGAAAAGAAAAAGATTTAGTCATTTGCATGTCATCACATACATTATTGGAACCCCTAGTGATTCCTCTCCAAAGCCCACTCTGTTCCCCGTTCTGTTGTGTGGCCTCTAAGAATAAATCAAGACATCTCTCTGGGCCTTAATGTCCCCAGCTGTCAGCAGGGGAATCAGGACACTTCTTTCCTGGCTTTATTCTGAAGAAAGTACTTCCACACAGTGCCTGGTACACAGTAGGAAATCAATTCGTAGCGGGCGTGTTTCATCCTTTCACCCTTCTTTCACCTTAACAACTCTCTTAATGATGAACTCTTTACCCCTGTCTTCTCCAACAGAATGGACTGGACCTCTTCCAGTCCTACCTTTAGAGCCCTGGAGATGTGTGGAGGAAGGGACAGTCAGCCCCCGAGGCTGCAGGTTGACCTCCTCCCTGAAAGCTCTGGTTCTCAAATACATTTCTAAGCCTCCAGCCCCCACCCCCTCCACTCACCCCTCCACCCCCCTCACTCTCTCCTTCCCACTTGTGAAGCCGGGTTTGGAGATGTGAGTGGTCAGATTGCAATAAATATCGTTAGGATCCATAGCACGTAATGGTTTATAAATCGTGCCTCATAACTCAGCCTCTGCCAGGGCTGCTGCACTCTCCCCACCACCAGCTCCCCAGCCTTGCAGCCTGCAGGAGTCCCTGGTGAAGCAATAAATTGGGAATAAGGGACACACTGCTAACTCAGTTCCTTGTGTCAGCCCTGAGCCCTCATGCTGTGTGTTAAGTTCACACAAATATCACAAATATATATATATACACACATATAAATTCATACATATATCTGCATATATAAATAAACTAGCCTGCTGTTGTGCAATTCCCCCAGGACAGACAAACTTGTTGGCAAGGGCCTCATTTTTTCCCAGCCTTGTATTGGTTGTGACAGGTTTAGTTCCCTCTCTCCAATTCCGAGCATCCCTCCCCTTACCCCAGTCTATGATTTTTTTTTCAGGTTTGGTGCAAAAAGCCCTCTAATACAGTGAGAAGCACTTGGATTAGCTCTAAGAAGACCACCCTTAGCCTCCCCTTAGAGCAACAGGTCCTGAGTTTGGGAAGGAAGGTCTAGGGACCATCTAGTCTTACTCTTTTAATATATATATTTGTATATATAATTTAATTATTTTATATAAAGACAATAAGAAATCAAGATGTGGAGAAGGAGATAGAGAGAGGGAGAGAGAGAGGTCTGCAGCCCTGCTACACCACTCATAAAATTTCCCCCACCTCCTGCAGGTGGGGGCTGGGGGCTCGAACACAGTTCTTGCACACTGTAATGTGTGTGCTTTACCAAGTGCACCACCACCCATCTCCTAGAGAGCACTTGTTTCAGTCACACTGTGAAGCTTCCAGGTACACAAATTTAGTTAATGCAACAGAAACCAAGACTTCCCTTAGTCAGGCTGCCAGGGGCAGGCCCCCAACTTGGGGAAGTGTGAAGCTCAGTCCTGTGCTGGTGTCACATGTCCCCTTGTGGAAGATTTTGAGTGCCAATTGGCTGTTTCTTTGACATTTTGAAACAAACAAACAAACAAAAAAACCAGGGGCTTTCAAATTGTTTGATATGATGAACCATGTGTTATATATATATATATTTGTAAGTGATACATGTAAGTGGGACTGGGAGGTAGAGGAGGAGAAGCCTAGTTTTGTGACCTCAGGAACGTGGTTTAACCTCTTTGAGCCTTCACTGTCTTGGGAAAAGAGAGGATGGTGGAGGGGACCAGGAGGTAGGGGACCAGGTGGTGGTGAACCTGGCTAAGCGCACACACTATAGTTTACAAGGACCCTGGTTCAAACCCCTGGTTCTCACCTGCAGGGGGAAAGCTTCACAGGTGGTGAAGTAGAGATGCAGGTGTCTCTCTGTCTCCCACTATATCTCCCCCTTCTCTCAACTTCTCTCTGTCTCTATACAGTAATAAATAAATAAAATTAATTTTAGAAGAACAAAAAAGAAATTATTAAAGAGAAGGCAGTGGATGGCTTTGTGGATTCCAAATGGGTGCCAGGTGCAGTGCTCCCCCTCAGAGGGGACCCCCCTGTCTAGTGGCAAGGGTGGCTATCTGGAGGCAGAGGGAGGAGGCACCAGCCCAACCTGGCCCATCAATCCTGCCAACATAAGGAACAGCCCTGCCTGGGCAGAGGGGAGGGAACAAGTCTGCGTTCATTCTGGGTAATGAAGTGTCATCAGTAAATGAAGAATCTCCTAATTACCCAGACGTCCCTGGGAGGATTTGTGAGTCCTCAGGCAGTGGCTGAGCTTCTGGAGCTGAGGGGCAGAGAGAGAGAAGGTGGAAAGACAGGTTTGTGGGTAGGGGGGGAACCACTGTGGCTTGGAGTGGACTCTGGCCCCTTTGGACAGAACCCCTGGACCTGGGAGAAAGCCAGGAGTCAGCAAGCCAGGACTGGAGCTGGATGTCTGGGGAGTAACACTGGGAATGGACTGGATTTGCACTTCAGGATGGCTGAGTTTAGCAAACTGGCTCTGAGCATCTAAATCTGAACTTTCCCTTTTGAGCCTCAGTTTCCCTGACTGTTGATTAGCAAAATGATTATGGTTACCTTGTGGATGTTAGAGGCAGTGTGTGTGTGTGTGTGTGTGTGTGTGTGTGTGTGTGTGTGTGTGTTCCCAACAAGATGTGGGCTGGAATTACACTTACTACTATGAGCTCACACACAGTTGGGTGGATTGAGTGGCAACCACCTCAGGCAGGTCCTGAGTGACTCAACTTAAACTCTGTCACAGGGATTCTGCAATGGCTGGGGAGTCTTTGTTTTGCCCAGGAGGGTTCCAGAATCCTAACCTGCTGAGTGCCTGCAGTGCCAAGCCGGTGCTACCTCAGACATTGTTTGCTGACTATGATATTTGACATGTGTCCCCTAATGGCCTCTTTGTGGCGGGGCCACTAGTGAGGATGGGTGAAGGCCTTTTGTTGAGAGATCCCTTTAAAAATGCTTATCTGTGAGAGGCTTTCAGAGCCTTATAAAAAATATCCTCTAAGTGTTAGAGAAATATTAAGAACAGACTTTCATTATATATATTATTGGATAGAGATAAGGCGAAATTAAGAGGGGAGGGAGAAATAAATAGGGAGAGAGACAGAGACACCTGCAGCCCTGCTTCACCACTTGTAAAGCTTTCCCCCTGCAGGTGGGGATCAGGGGCTTGAACCTGGGTCCTTGCACACAGCACAATATATGTGTGTTTAACCAGGTGCACCACCACCTGGCCCCCACAACAGGCTTTCGTACCTGAGGCACCAGAAGTTCCAGGTTCGATCCCGAGCTCCAGCACAAATCAAAGCTTGAGCAGTGCTCTAATGTAAAAAAAAAATACATAAATATATATTTTAGTAATAAATACTGTCTAATCAATGAATTGTTCCATTGTGACAGGCTGAAAGACTGAAGCACAGAAAGGCCAATGACTCCTCCAAGGTCACACAGCATAGGTCCTCTCCTGAGCCCCGTGCTTCTACCTCCCACATCTCCTGCGGTGGCATTCCTTTCCTCTTCTGTGCATATCAGTGTGCACAATGTTCACAGCTATGACAGTATCCTATTTTTCGGGTAGGGAAACTGAGGCACAAGCATGAATCTGGTAGCCAAGACCTGAGCTGAGGTGAGGCATGAGCCTCTGCAGTCACTCTTGCTCACTGCACTCTCAACAACACCTCCTCCACCCAGCAGCCTGCCTTGTCCTGGAAGCTCCATCCTTGCTCCCCTCCCCCCCCCACACACACATACCCCAGGGTGGAGTAGACCCAATACAGAGAAAGAGTGATGACAAACACTGCCTGGGAGAGATAATCCACTATTAAAACGTGCCTGCTGGTCTAATTATAAAGGAGACCAAATTGGGTTTAAATTGGAATTAGTAGGATGCCCCCCCCCATCCACGCCATCTATCTTGCACTCACCAGCCCTTCTGGACAAGCAGGATGGAAAGCAGTGAATCTCATCTTCTCCCCCACTGAACACAGCCCTGAAGGCCACTCTGCCCAGCCCCCAGTCCCTAATCCCTTTAACCATTTCAAGGAGCACAGACAATGGGAGTTGGGGTGCTGGAGACTCCTCTGCTACCCAGCCAGAGGGGGTTGGGATGAGATTAGGTGATAGAGGTAGGCGGAGGGGGTGGGGCTACATCCCATAGGACCTCGCCTGAGGGAAGCAGGCAGACCTGGGGCAACTCCAAAATGGGCAAATGCTAGAGTGTTTTAAGGGCTGGGAGATGGTCGGTCTGTACACAGAATAAGGCATCCTGGGGGGCAGTTGGGGGCAGGGTTTTGCTGGGGGGTGTTGTCTTAGGGTTGGGAGGCCTTGGTGGCATAGGAAATGAGAGTCTCAGGCAAGCAAAATAATGGGTCCGAAGGCAGCTATGTGAGAAACAGTTGTCCTACCCCCAAGCAATTGTTACCCTGAGGACAACAGGACTTAATGCCAGTTGGGAGAGATTTCACCCCATGCCTGAGGTAAATATTTAGTTAGTTTCCTAATTCAGAATTTGGTTCATGGAGTATTTCTGGCAAGGTTGGAGATTCTGTCTCCTGGCTGCCAGCAGGAGAGGTGCAGGAACCAGAGCCCTGGTTTGAGAAAGGCTATTTTCAGTTTCTACCTCTGTGGACAGTAAGGGTATCTTATTGTCTCTAAGCCAGACTCCTATGTTTCAACAAAAGCATGCTTTAGAATGAATTTATCCATGAGAAAGTATAGATGACCAGAGCCCTAGCCCTCAGAAAGAGAGGGAGAGGGAGAGGGAGGAAGAGAGAGAGAGAGATGCTATGTTCTTAAAAACATAAAAATGAATCAGGTTTGGTGGATATGAGGGTCTGAGCAAAGGCCACACTGATGGGCTAGAAAGAAGTGAATTAGCACACTCCTTAACTAGCCTTGGTGATTTGCAAGTTGAAGTAGTGAGTCCAATGAAAGAGTTAACGATGATTCAGAAGCCTACAACTCAGGCAACCAAGAGGACAGGATATATTAAGCATTTTGCTAAAGAAATTTAAGGAAATCAGCCATGCTTCAGACTTGTCAAGTGTTCACTGTCTCCCACAACCAAGTCTCAGCATCCCTACCAGACATAGGGATACTTGTAAACAGACTCCAGACGGTGGTGGGGGCCTTAACCACCCCCTAACTCCCAGAAGGCAAATTCCAATCTTTGGAAACATGATAGAATTTCCAAAAGCACAAGAACTGACCACATTCATTATGAAATGAAAAAAAAATCATTTTCTCTTAAACAAGTTTAAGAGAAAAAATTCAACAGGGACTGTGAGATAACAGGTAAGTGCTTGTGTTACTGTGAATGAGACCCTGGGTTCCATCTTTGGTACCAAAGGTGAGTAGTATCATGAGTAGTATCATGAGTGATGGATTAGGGCATTGGTGTCTCTCCCTCTCTTTCTCTCTTATTTGCCTACCTCTCCTCTCGCTTTATCTCTTTCCTTAAGATGTAGAAAATAAAACTGAGCCACTGGGGATGGACAGTGGCATACCAAGTTGAGTGCACAAGGACCTATGTTCGAGCTCCCATGTTCACACCTGCAGGACAACTGCTTCATGAGCAGTGAAGTGGGTCTGCAGGTGTCTCTCTTTCTCTTTCCCTCTTTATCTCCCCTTCCCTTCTCAGTTTCTATCTGTGCTGATAAAAAAAGAAGGAAAAAAGGGGAAATGGCCTCCAGGAATAGTGGACTCATAGCACTGGCACTAAGCCTCAGCAATAACCATGGAGGCAGTAAGAGAGAGAGAGAGCCAGCATGATTGCTTAGCAGTGTGTGTATGCATGAAGCCTTCAGTGCATTCATGAGCGCCACACACAAATGAAAGAAAAAATCTCTCAGTGAAACAAATAATAAAAATTATGAATTGTGGGGGCTGGGTGGTAGCGCAGCGGGTTAAGCGCATGTGGTGCAAAGTCCGACATAAGGATCCCGGTTCGAGTCCCCCGCTCCCCACCTGCAGGCGGGTCACTCCGCAAGCAGTGAAGCAGGTCTGCAGGTGTCTTTCTCTCCCCCTCTCTGTCTTTGCCTCTTCTCTCCATTTCTCTCTGTCCTATCCAGCAACAACCACAGCTATTACAACAATAACAACCACAACAAGGGCAACAAAAATAGGAAAAATAGCTTCCAAGAGCCGTGGATTTGTAATGCAGGCACTGAGTCCCAGTGATAACCCTGGAGGCAAAAAAAAATTATGAATTGTGGGGAAAGGTTAGATAGAAATTCAAGAATAACAAAGTCCACCTTACCTTTAAGTCTAATGTTGATTCAGCACCATGGATAGCAACACACTTAGGAAGATGGCCAGGAAGTACAGGAAGTGCAATGAGGCTTCTGTGATCCTCTTACAACTGTATGCACATGTAACAAGATGAATCATTAGAAATTTAATATTGTGGATATTTCAGTGTTATTCTTTCTATATGTGGAAGACAACATCCTTGAAGGCAGAAAACTAGTCCTTGTATTTCTGTGTCATTCACCAATTCTAAGACAAAGCAATCTCTTTTGAGATTTTCAGTGTGACTATTGGTATCACTATTTCTTTTGGCTAGAAAAAGGAGAGTGGGAAAGGAGAGGAAGACAAAACAATCTAGCGCTGAGGTTATTAGATCTCTGCAGCTCATGAAGAAAACAGAGCTGTGGGCTTCTCAGGAAAGAGGACCCCGGTTCATGACCAGAGAGCAGGATTCCTAATACACTGTGCGAGTGGCTGTGACAATAGGTCACTGAATGACAAAACGACATTTCTCAGGGGGCCTTTGACATTAAAGGGGTAGAACCTCTTTTAGAACCATGAACTTTGCTGTGTGGAGTAAACATGGAAGAAAGTTGGAGTGATTCTGTACTGAGTAAGCAACAGAGTCAATTCAGCTTTTCTAAGACCTGTAAACCTGGGGCATTTATTCAGATAAGACTTGGAAAGAGTTATGAGAGATCACCCATAATGGTTGAAGGGTATTGAAGACAGATTCAACTTGTTCAAAAAGAATAAAAGTAACTGAAGAAAAGTATAGAATAGTTATGAGTTTTTCATTCACTTATTAAACACATATTGAATGTCTATGATTTGTGCCTTTCAGTGTGTGTTGCCTTGAGGGAAACTAAAGGAACAAAATTTAACATAATAACAACACGCAGAAAAGGAAAACTGCAAATATAATTTACATTGCAGAGAAGAAAAGCTACCAAAGGTATGCTAGAAGGATGCCCATCAGAGGGGACCGTCGGGTTAAGTGAACATAGTACAAAGCACAAAGACCCACGGAAAGATCCAGGTTTGAACCCCCCCAGATCCCTACTCAGAGGGGGACTGCTTCACAGGCACTGAAGTGGATCTGTAGGTGTCTATCATTCTCTCTCCCTCTCTATCTCATTCTCCTTTCTCAATTTCTCTCTGTCTTATCTAATAAAATAGATGGGGGGGGGGATGGCTGCCAGGAGCAGTAGATTCATAGTGCCAGCACCAAGCCCCAGAGATAATCCTGGAGGCAAAAAAGGAGAAGGAGGAGGAGAAAAAGGAGGAGGAGGAGGAGGAGGAGGAGGCAGAGGAGGAGGAGGATGTACATCCGAGAAGAGGTTGAGTGACCAGGCCCCTAAGAAGAAGATGCTCAATTGAAGAAGTGAGGAATAAGCTGGAATCATCTGGAAGAGGAGAGGAAAGAGCACTCCAAGAAGGACTGTGATAAATGAAGGAAGAATTCCAAGGAAGGAAGGACATAAAGAGGACTAATGAGGCTGGAATACAGAAGGGAGGGTGGAGGAAGTTGAGGCTGGAGAGTCAGGTTGGGATCAAACACATTAGACTCTTGTCAACCACAAAATGGATTTTGTTATCAGCACAAGAACACTGAGGAACTACTGAAAGGCTTTGGGCAGGGGAAAGAACTTGACATCATGAAGGAGCATGACATCACACATATAGAATTGAATCGAGGAGATGCACTTATGAAAGATGTGGCTCCCTTTTGGAAGTTGAGTCAGTAGGATTGTTTGACAGACTGTGTGGGAGAGCATGAGGGGAAAATGGAATCCAGAATGACTCATGATTTTTTTTTTTTTATCTGAGTAAAGGACTCTGCTGCTTGCAGAGTTTTCAAGTGAAGGCAATTAAGAGTGGACAATAAGGGAGGACATTTAGTGAAGCCGAGAGAACAAAGAGCTTCTAAGACTGGTTAACTGCTGAGTGAGGTGATATAGTGGGTTGAAAAGTGGTGTCCCAGGGGTCCGGTGGTGGTGTACCTGGTTGAGTGCACATGTTACAATGCACAAGGACCTGGGTCAGAGTTCCTGGCTCCCACCTGCAGAAGGCTTGGTGAAGCAGGACTTCAGTTGTCTCTCTGTCTCTCTCAATCTCTACCTCCCCCATCCTCTTGATTTCTGGCTGTCTCTATCCAATAAGTAAGATAATAATAAAATAGAAGTGACCTCCACCCAAAATATATCCATACCCTAAGTGAAACCTGTGAATATCACATTATATGATAGAAATGGGAGTGTGCATATATGGTTAAATCAAAGACCCCGAGATGAGGTAATTATCTTGGATTATCTAAGTGGGTCCTAAATGCCTATTCATAAGCTCTCATAAGAGAACACAGACAGAAGAGAAGGTGATATGATGCCGGAGGCAGAGACTAGCATCATGTGGACAGAAACTAAGGAAAGCCTTAGCCACCTCAAGCTGTGTGAGGTGTTTAGTTGATGTGGTCTCCACTGTAGCTTCCCAAGGGAGTGTGGGCCTGCTGACACCTCAGTTTCATCCCAGAGAAGCTGATTTCAGATTTCTTATCTCCAGAACTATAAGAGGATATATGAATGTCTGTTGCTTGAGGCCATGACTATACTAGTCATTCATTTACTATCATGGGCACAGGAAGCTAACACAAATGTATACAGAAAAGTGACCCCTCGCTTTGGCAACATGGAGGTCATCAGGGAGACCAGTAAGGTTAGATATAAGGAATAAAAGAAAGGAAGGATTAAGGATGACACCAGAGTTTTTGTCTAAGGAAGTATATGACATGCCACTTACAGAGGTAGGGAGAGTAAAGTGAGGGAGACAGGTTATAGGAAGCAGGAGTGAAAACTTCTGCCTTGGCCATGTTAGGCTTGAGAGGAGTAGTTGGCATCACTGCTGCTAAGAATAGTACAGCTAGATGAAATCGAACCCCAATCCCCCCTGCAGGACATTGACAAAGCCATGGGGGCCATGCCTGTTGGTTTACACATGGAATAAGAACTAGAATAGAGGCTTCGGCCCCTTTACCCAGTGCATACTGAGTGAGCCTGCACATGCCCAGAGAATTCTCTCTGTGCCTAAGTGAATGCCAGCTCATGCCAGGGGTGTCCCCAGGCATTCCAGAAATAGCAGTTGGTGCCAGGGGGTCATGATGAATGTGAAGCAAGTTTACATGATGCTGCGGATGTGCAAATGCATGCCAGAAGAGAGACAATATATACAGAGGAGATTAGCTGTCTTCCAAAGGAGTAATACTGGTACATTGACAGAGGGAAATGAGTGCAGGGAGGGACTACATAGGCTGGGAGAGTCACATGGCACATGGGGAGACCAGAGGGGCCCAGAAATAAACATGTGGCAGGACACAGAGTGTTGAACTAGCAATTTGTGCAGCGGGAATGAGGTCCCAGCTGCCCATGCCTACTAGAGGCCTGCCAGCACTCAGATTCCAAGAGCCCAGAGCTGCTGCTTCCCCTGTTCACACTGAGATCTCCAAGGAAGCTGGGACTGAGAGCATCCCTCCTGTCTCTGGCACCATCACTACGTATCTGAGCAGAAGAGATGCCTACTCTAGCAATATATATGGTACCAGAGATCAGACTCAGTGCCTAATATATGCAAGTACTATGCTCCATCTCTGAGCCACTTCCCTGGATATAACCAGCTGATTTTTGCAGAGACACAAAGGTAATCATATGACCCAATTCCATGATACTGAAACATCTGGGTGTTTGTGGGAAACAATGAATCCCAATCATTACCCACACCACATAAAAAATTAACTTAAGATGAATTTTTGACAGCCTCAGCTGTCCCAGGGACCAACTATTGAGAGTCCCTGAGGCTTGAGTGTCTAAAACTCCAGGAATGTGCACACCAGAATAGTTTCTCTCAAACAATTCCCCACTCTTCTTCACCTGCCACACTCGGGGGGTGAGTCTCCTTACATGTATATAAACACCCACAGGAACCAGTAAAGAAAGAAGTAATAAAAGGGGACCAGGTGGCCATAAAACTTCCATCAGACCAGGAGGGTTTGCTAAACACTGACTGTGGGTCTTCAGCTGGGCTAGGAGCCTGGAGGTCTGTGTGTGCCCCAAAGGAAACCAGCAGATTGTGCAGCAGGGCAAGCAAAGGCAGGCAGGGTTGGGATGCTGTGAGCCAGCAGCCAGCAGTTTCCAAGGTGATTCCACAACTGTCTTTTCCCCTTCTCTACATACTAGGTGTGCTGTACAGAATTTCACCGTCTCCCCACTATATGGACAAGAGCCCTAAAGTCCAAGAAAGGAAAGTGACCTGCCCAAGGTGGCAGGTTCTGGACCCTCTAGCCCAGTGTTCCGCTCTTTACATCTTGTTGTCTCTGAGGGAGAATCAGACATTGGCTCTGAACCTGTAACCTACCCCAATCTCCATAATATTTCAGAATCTTCATCCAACTCTGCTATGTAGGTTCTGATCTAGTTGTTCTATCTGAGGTCTGAGATTCACATTTCTGACAAGCTCTAGGTGTGGCTGGCACTGCTGATCCATGGTGGCTATCCAGGCTCTGCATAGCAGGACTCCACTCTGTTCACCAACCCCAAACCATCATTCCATTTCTGATACATTCTGCCTCGAAACCTGAAGTTAGGTGGGAAGTCCAGTGGTGGTCAGTCCACCCTATCTGAGCTTATCATTCCTGATGTTGTCCCCACCCATTTTGAAGAGACTCTCAGGTTGTCTCTGTGGTCATTTGAACCCCTTAGACTTTTACTGCCTCCAGGGAGAGTCACCGGTCAACTTTTCTTTGATCCGGATGCAGGGTGAAAAGATCTGAGTGCAAGAAAACATGGTGTCTAGGGTTTGAGAGCTGTGCTAGTCACTGATTCAGTCTCCAGCTGAGTGTTGATTTAGTGCCTCCTGAATGCTTTCCTTCTCTGAGTCATGGTGTTTCTCCATCAGTAAGATAAGGCGGTGAGCCTTGTTCAGTGGTCTCTCCCCATAACTACACATCAGATCACATGACAAGCTAATCTGCTTTGCTAGGTATAATTTACATATGGTGAGATTCACTAATTTTAAGTGTGCAATCTGTGGGTTTGTGTAAAGATATGCAGTCATGTAATCACCACCACAGTGAACAGACATTTCAGTTATCTCCATAAATGTCCTCACACACTCTTTTTCTAAAATTTAGTTTATTTATTTATTTATTCATTTTAATGAGAGAGATACAGAGAGAGAAAGACCAGAGCAGTACTCAACTCTGGCTTACGGTGGGGCAGGAGATTTCAACCTTGGGACTTTGGAGCCTAGGGCATGAAAGTTTCTTTTTTCTTTCTAAAATTTTTAACTTTTTAATTTTCATTAGTGATATAATAATGGCTAACAAGATTGTAAGACAACAGGGGTACAATTCTATACAGTTTCCACCAACAGATTTCCATGTCCCTTCCCCTCCATTGGAAGCTTCCTGATTCTTTATCCTTCCAGGAATATAGTCCAACGTTCTTTATAGGGTGCAGAAGGTGGAAGGTCTGGCATCTGTTTTCTCCACTGGACATGGACACTGGCAGGTCAATTCATAGCCCTGACCTATTTCTATCTTTCCCTGGTGGGGTAAGGATTTGGAGAGGTGAGACTTTGGGACACATTGTTTAGGTCACCTGCTCAGAGAGGTCAGGGTGGCATTATAGTAGAATCTGCAGCTTGGTGTCTAAAAAGCATTAAGATATAAATCAGAAAAAAAAATGTTTAGTAAACAGGAACCCAAAAATAGGAATAGAGCAGATGAAACTAGTGGTCTTCATGTGGAAAGAAGCTAGGAAATCGATTTTAGATATGTTCCAATGGGTCCATGACTTTAGTAATTTTAGGCATGAAACTCTTTTGCATAACCATTATGCTAGTTCCCAACCAACCTTCATATGCCTTTACAGTCAGACCCTCACCTCCAACCGCGGTTCCACTATCACCTGGCCAGACTTCTGACATTTGGTTTTCATTTATCTGAAATTGTATATAAAAGACATCATGAAAAATATACTCATTTGAGTCTATTCAAATCTTTTGCCCATGATTTATTGAATTTTTTGTGTCATTATAAAGCTACTTGTTATAGATCCTGGGTAAAAGTTCCTTATAAGGCCCATGTTTTGTAACATTCTCTCAGTCTGTAGCCTGCCTGTCTCCCCCCCACCCCTTGTTTTCTAATCATTAACCTTTGAAGAATAAAAGATTTTCCCATCTTTGATGAAGTCTTAAAATCTTCTTTCATGTGTTGTACTTTTTAAAAATCAAATATTTAAGTTTTTATGAACTCAAGGACATAATGCTATTCTTCTATGTTTTATCATAAAATTTTAGAGCTTTAGCTCCCATATTTTTAGTCAAAAATCCATCTTAAGTTAATTTTTTATGTGGTGTGGGTAACGAATGAGATTCATTGTTTTCCACAAAAACCCAGTTGCTTCAGTATCATGGAACTGGATCATAAGATCACCTTTGTATCTTTGTAAAATTCAGTTGGCTGTGTCCAGGGAAGCGGCTCAGAGATGGAGCATAGGACTTGAATATATTGGGCATTGAGTCTGATCCGTAGTACCATATATACTGGAATACTACTCTATTCTTTCTATCTCTCACAAAAGAAGTTAAAAAATCTTTTAAGGATAAACTCTGTGTGTGTGTGTGTGTGTGTGTGTGTGTGTGTGTGTGTGTGTGTGTGTATCTGTTCAGATTTATTACTGGACTCTGTTCTGTCCCATTGAGCTAAATACTTACGCTGAAAACACAATAAGGACTGGAGTAATAGCTCAACCATAGGGCACATGTCTTACCATTCATTAGATCAAGGTTTGAACTTCAACCTTGAGAAACTAGACAAACAAATAAGCCCCAAAGTGAGCAGGAGGAGGAAAACAATGAAGATCAAAGTGTAAATTAATGAAACAAAAATTAGAAAAACAAGTTGACTCACAGGAAATTGATAAAATTGCTAAATTCCTGAAAGACTAAATCTCTAGCAAGAGTAAACTGTACCAAGATCAGGGGAAATCACCAATATTGGTGACCAGAGAGGTGATATTACTATACATTCTAAAGACATTAAAGGAATGCTCTTTAAATAAAAATGTTAAGCTAATAAATTCAAAAATCTTCAAGGAAAATGGTTAAATTTATGTGAGAGACACAGATTACCCAAGTTAGTCTAGAAGAATTAGATGTTCTGAGTCACTTTATAACTATGAAAAAAAAAACTGAATTCCTTACCACAAAGAAAATTCCATACCCATAGACAAGAGAACTTCATGGCTTCACCGGTGAATTCTAGAAATCATTATTGACAATATATCATTTTGCAGTGGTAAGAAAACTAATGGATGGAACTGGAAGTGGTTATGCTTAGCAAAGTATGTGAAGAGATGAAAGACAATTACTGAATGGTTTCGCTCATGTGTGGAATCTAGAGATCTGATATACATGAACTTGAAAATAAAAATAAATATAAACAGACTCAAGCAAACTGTTTCTAAAACTTAAGAGAACTATAGAGGTTATTATTGGGAAGAGGGGTGGTGTTGACACAGAACATTGGTGGTGGGTGTGGTTTGAAACTATATACTGTAATCTTCCAATCTTGTAACCTACTATTAATCACAAATAAAAAAGTGAAAACTACTAAATACTTTACATACAATAGATTTAGTAATCGTTTTTTGAGTCCTGTTCATTAGAAAATAAAAGACATTGCCTAGAAACCAACGATATATATCATGTTCATAAATCAGAAAAAATGCAATCTCACTATGACATCAGTTTTCCCAAAATTATTCTTTTTTGTTGCATGAAACCTCAGTCAAGATTCTAAGCAGTTTTTATAGAGAAATTTACAATTTACTTCTAACTTTTCTGTATGGAAATGTAAGGGACTTAAAACAGGAAGAAAAAAAAATAACAACCTTTGATAAAAGAATAAAGCTGGTCTTAGTGTCTATTGCTGGAGTGGGAGGTATACAACTTCAGTAGTATGATTTCTTTTTTTTTAATTAATTTATTTATTTAAGAAAGGAGACATTAACAAAATCATAGGATGGGGGGTACAACTCCAAACAATTCCCACCACCCAATCTCCATATCCCATCCCCTCCCCAATAGCTTTCCCATTCTCTATCCCTCTGGGAGCATGGACCCAGGGTCATTGTGGGTTGCAGAAGGTAGAAGGTCTGGCTTCTGTAATTGCTTCCCCACTAAACATGGGCGTTGACTGGTTGATCCATACTCCCAGTCTGCCTCTCTCTTTCCCTAAAAGGGTGAGTCTCTGGGGGAAGCTGAGCTCCAGGACACATTGGTGGGGTCTTCAGTCCAGGGAAGCCTGGCCGGCATCCTATTGGCATCTGGAACCTGGTGGCTGAAAAGAGAGTTAACATACAAAGCCAAACAAATTGTTGGAGAATCATGAACCCAAAGGTTGGAATAGTGGAGATGAAGTGTTGGGGGGTACTCACTACAAACTCTAGTGTACTGCTGCTTTCAGGTATAGATTTGCCCTAGTTTATGGATACCTGTGAACATATGCTCTATCTCCTGGAACCTGGTCTATATCTAGGTTTTGGGACTTTGTTAGGAAGTGAACCACCTGGGATGGAATTAGAGAATACTATGAAAGGAAAGGTCTCACCCGAGTAATGAAGCTGAAGGGTTTTCGTTCCACACCTGAAGTCTCTGGATACAGTCTGAAGTGAAGCATGCTGGGGTGGCACTCATTGGGTTGATTATGTTGCAGTCAGTGGATGCAATATTATTTGATAAGAACTGGGAGAAGCATACGGGAAAGTGGGCCCTACCCTAGGGTCCCAGGACTGGGGGAAGTTTAGGCTCTATAGTGGAAATGTGGGGTTCCTGCTGTCTTAGGGTTCAAGAAGACAATGGATAGTTACTGTTATCATCACATTATTTGGTAATTGGGTTAGCTTTGAAAAGTCCCTTTGTTAGACATACAATCAATTTTCCCCCCTCATATTAATTAAATAGTGATTTATATTACTACAATTTAATAGGTGTGTACATAAACACCGTTCCCATCACCAAAAGATTGTGTCCCATCCCACCCACCTGCCCCCACCCCCCGCCGGCCCAGGAAGCCGCATGTCCACCCTCCCGCTCACCACAGGGTTTTTACTTTGATGCCCTACTTTCACTTTAGTCAGATCCTGCCTTTAGTTTCCCTTTCTGATCTTTCTCAACTTCTGTTGATGAGTGGGATCATCCCATACTCATCTTTATCTTTCTGACTTAGCTCACTTAACATAATTCCTTCTAGCTCTGACCAAGATGGGTGAGAGAAGTTGAGTTCATTGTTCTTAGTAGCTGCATAGTATTCCATTGTGTATATATACCACAGCTTTCTCAGCCACTCATCTGTTGTTGGGCACCTGGGTTGCTTCCAGGTGTTAGCTATTATGAATTGTGCTGCTATGAACATAGGAGTACACACCTCTTTTTGGTTGGGCGTAGTAGTATGAGTTCTTAGTTTTTGTTTTGTTTTGTTTTGTTTTTGCTCAGCTCTCATTTATAGTGGTGTTGGGGACTGAACCTGAGAGCTCAAAACCTCAGACTTAAAAGTCATTTGCATGACCATTAGGCTGTCTCCCCAGCCCACCCCTGTGATCTTGTAAACCACTTTGAAGTCACTAGTAAATTTTAAAAAGTAATAAAAGAACAAAATTGGAATGCTAGCACTATTTTGTTTCAAGATTTATTATAAAGCTACAGTAATCAAAATACCATATACTTGGCTTAGAGAAAAGTGATAGTTCTATAGAACAGAATAGAGTCCAGAAATGTAACTATATAACTGTATATATATTGATAACTGAATTTTTATGAAATCACAAAGACACTTTGGTCAAGATTTTTTTTAACAAATTGTACTGGCATAAATGGATATCCATATGCAAACCAGCCATGAATAAACTCATATATACAAAACTTAATTCAAAATGAGTCACATACCTAAATGCAAAATCTAAAACTATAGAATGTCAAGAAAAAATATTCCTTACCTTCAACTAGACAGAGATTTGTTAGGCAGGATGTTAAAAAGCACAACTCAGTCTAGACACCTATCATGAGGAGATGAGGGATTGTGAGGGCTGGGTGGTGGTGCACCTGTTCATCACACATGTTACAATATGCAAGGACCTGAATTTGAGCCCCAGGTCCCCACCTGCAGGGAGAAAGCTTTGCGAGTGGTGAAGCAGTGCTGCAGGTGTCTCTCTGTTTCACTCCCTGTCTCCCCCTTCCTTCTCAATTTCTGGCTGTCTCTAGCCAATAAACAAAGATAAAAAAGAAAGAAAGAAAGAAAGAGAGAAAGAAAGAAATAAAGGAAAGATAGAAAGAAAGAAAGAAAGAAAGAAAGGAAAGAAAGGAAAGAGAAGAAATGAGGGATTGCCCCTGTGTCAAAGAGTGTACTGTAAACCATTAATTTCCCTACCCACAAATTTTTTTTTCTTTACCAGAGCACTAATCAGCTCTGGCTTATGACAGTGTAGGGGACTGAACCTGGGACTTTGAAGTCTCAAGCACAAAGTCTCTTTGCATAGTCATTATGCTATGTTCCCCCCATAAAATATTTTTAAGCACAATCCAAAAAGAGCAAATTGATAAATTTGAATTTGTCAAAATTAATACTACCTGTTCAATCCAAAAGTATTCTTAAAAGAATGAGTAGACAAGGCACAGACTTGGGGAAAATCTTTGCAAAGCATATGTCTAATAAAGAACTTTTGTCCAGAATATCCAATAAAGAGATACGAAAACTCAGTAATATAAAAGCAAAAAGGCCACTGCATAATCTGCAAAAGATATTTTCAAAACATGTACTTTTCATTAAAGAAGCTATATAGGCATCAAATAAGATGAAAACATGTTGAGCATTATTCATCATTAGGGGAAGGTAAATTAAAACCACAATCAGGTGTCCCTATCTTCCTATTACAATGGCTAAAATTTAAAAATACTGACCATAAAACAATTTTGGAAAGGAATTTGATAATTTACTTGACAGTTACGTATATGCGAACCATATAATTCAATCACTTTACTTTTGAATATTTGTCTATACATTTCACACAGACATACAAAGATTAACACATATTTATTTATAGTTAACTTTAATAGTCTTAGAATTTGAAATAGTTCAAATATCCAAACATCCTGAAACCAGTGAAGAAATTGGGGCTGGAGAGATAGCATAATGATTACGCAAAAAACCTTTTGTGCCAGAGACACCGAGGTCCTACATTCAATCCCCAGTATTACTATAAGCCAGACCTGAGCACATCTGTGCTCTGGCATCAAAAAAAAATCAGCAAATTATAGTCTAGCCTGGTACTGGGAAAACTGAATAATCACATGTACAGAAGAGAAACTAGGCCACCACTTAACAACATGCATTGAAATTAGATCAAAATGGATCTGACTGAAAACATTGGTGAAACATTGCAGGACTTTAACATCAAAATATATTTTGAGATTCAACTCTATGGGCATGGGAAATGGAAACAAGATTAAATAAATGGGACTACATCAAACTAAAAAGTTTCTACACATAGAAAGCTAAGTACAGAAAGATAACCAGACAACCAGTAATTGGGAGAAGATATTTGCACATCACACATCCAACACATCATTGATATTAAACATCTATAAAGAACTTATACAACACAACATAAGAACAGACCCAGTAAAAAAAAGTAGACCAAAGAACTGAATAGATTTATAAAGATGAGATATACATGACCCACAGACATATAAATAAATGTTTTATTTCACTAATCATTAGAGAAATGCAAATTAAAACTACACTGAGATTCCACCTCACACTTGTGAGAATAAAACAAAAAATGACAATGACAATAAAATGACTTCAATGAAACAAGACATGACAGGTGTTGTAAGCTTGTGGAGAAAAAGGACCCTGTTACATTGTTTTTGGAAATGCAAACTGGTGCAGTCCCTTTTGAAGACTTTATGGAGACTCCTTAATAAAAAGTGGAATTACCTTAAGATCCAACAATACCATTTTTAGGCATTTATCCAAAGGAAGTGCAAACACCAATTTGAAAGGATATATGCACCCCTATGTTCATAGCTGCATTATTCACAATAGAGTGGAGAAAACTAAATGCCCATTGCTAGATGACTAGGTAAAGAAGATGTGGGGTAGGGACCAGGTGGTGATGCACCAGGTTGAGTGCACATGTTACAATGAAAAGGATCCAGGTTCAAGCCCCCAGTTCCCACCTGCAGGAAGAAAGCTTCACAGGCAGTGAAGCAGTGTTGCAGGTGTCTGCCTCTCTCCTTCTCTGTCTCCCCTTTCTTCTCTATTTTTGCCTGTCTCTATCCAGTAAATAAATAAATGAAAGCTAATAAAAACACTAAAAGTATTTTTTAAAAAGTTGTGGGATATATATTCCATGGAATACTACTCTACAATCAAAAAAGATTAGCTATTGTGTCCTTTGGGACAATATGGATGGAACTGGAGGTGATTATGCTTAGCAAAATAAGTAAAGAGGTAAAAGACAACTAGCAGATGGTTTCACTCATATACAGAATGTAGGGAACTGAAACAAATGAACTTACAAAACAAACACAGAGTCTTCTAAGACTGTGAGAACTATGATGGCTATTTTGGGGAGACATAGAACTTTGGTGGTAGGTGCAGTGGGAAACTGTATTCTTGAATCTTACAATCCTGTAGACAACTATTAATCACAAATAGAAAAATCACTTAAAATTAAATAAAATTTGGGCCTGGTGGTGGCGCATCTGGTTGAGTGTACATGTTACCATATACAAGGACTCAGGTTTAAGACCCCCCCCTCCCAGCACCACCTGCAGGGAGAAAGCTTCATAAGTGGTGAAGCAGTGATGCTGGTGTCTCTCTCTCTCTCTCTCTCCCTTTCTATCTCCCTTTCTCTTCTCAGTTTATCTTTGTCTGATAAAATAAAATAAAATAAAATAATAGCCTTCTAAAAATAAATACATAAAGTTATTTTTTTAAAAAAGGGGGTAAATACAAGCCACAAATGAGTGCAAACTATATGGTCACTTGTTAATACATCTTTAGAAACCAGAAACTGCACTAGGAGCTAGGAGATAGCATGAAAGGTAGAATTTGTGCCTTGCCTTGCCAATTGTGCTACCGAAATTCAGTAGTTCCATGGCCAATGCCATGGGAGTGCCAAGACACTGGAGGAAGTCTCTCTCCCCATCCTCTCCTAGTCATTCCAGGAGGAGTGAAGTCTCACATGTGTTAGGTCCTTGCTCTGAGGGAAAAAAATCTATAGTTTCATGAATCAGATCAATGCATAATTGAAGAATATAAGTATGTGCAAAGTAAGAATTACAAAGAAGCATAGGAAAAAAATTTTTGAGGTCATAAATATAGTGAATTTCTTATTTTTGGTAAGAGTCTCACAGACACATACATGTGTCAACTATGTGTAGTATTATATGTTAGCTATGTTTCAGTAAGACTATAAGCTGTGGCTAATCCTGTTATGTTTTTAAAATATCAGTATTATGGGGCCCGGAGGTTTTGTGCCAGACTAAGTCCTCCCCTCCTCCTCCTGGCTCCCTACCTGCAGGGAGGGGGGGGATTTGCTTCACAAGCAGTAAAGCAAGTGTGAAGGTATCTATCTTTCTCTCCCCTTCTTTGTCTCCTCCTCTCTCAGTTTCTCTCTATCCTACCCAACAGCAACAACAGTGGAAAAAAGATGGCTGCCAGGAGCAATGGATTCACAGTACAAGTACCAAGCCCCAGCGATAAGTCTGGAGGCAAAAAAAAAAAAAAATCAATATTATTTACTTAATTAATATAAGAGAATGAATACCAGAACATCACTCTGACACTTGTGATGCCAGAGATTGAACTTGGAACCTCATGCTCAGGAGTTCAATACTTTATCCACTATGGCAACTCTCAGCTCAACAAAACTATTTCAATCTTAGTATACATTTATATCTCTATATTCTTTATTCCTCCACATTTCTCAAAATCTCTAAGTGGTATAGTTGTCTTTCCTCTTCAATAATTTTAACGTTTCTTGTAGTAGAGGTTTACTGACAATAAATTCTTAGTTTCACTTGGTTATATTGGCTCTCATTATTTTTTTCTTGAGTATTAGATTCTAAACTGAGAGTGTTTTTCTTTCAGGATTATAAAGATGGTATTCCATTGTCTTTTGTATTGAATAGAGACCATAAGTCTGCTGCCTTCTTATATTCTTATAATATATTGTGTGCTTTCCTCTCGGTGAGTTTTTAAGATTTTTCTGGGAAGATATGGAACTGTATACTTGTGATAATAGTCTTGTAAATTAGCACTTCTCCCAGTAAAATTATTTTAAAATTGCTTCATATAATCATTCGTTCTAGCAATTTGTGTTGTGGTATGGTTCACAATGTGTGTTGGTGTCGTTTTATTTATGTTCCTTCTGCTGCAGATTCATTGAGCTTCTTGGATCTGTGGGTTCATAACTTTCATCAAATTTAGAAAGATCATTGTCAATTTTTTGCCACCAAGGTTATTGCTGGGGTTTAGTGCCAGCATTATGAATTCATTACTCCCAGTGGCCATTTTTATTGGGCAGGACAGAGGACAGAGAGAAATTGAGAGGTGAGGGGGCAATAGAGGGGGAAAGAGAAAGATGAATACCTGAAGACATGCTTTATCACTTGTTAAGAATCCTCCCCCCCCCCCAGGCTGGGGAGCAGAGGCTCAAACCTGGGTCCTTGTGCATGGTGATGGGTGTGCTAAGCCCTGTGGTCAAGATGTGTGTGTGTGTGTGTGTGTGTGTGTGTGTGTGTGTGTGTGTGTGTGTGTGTGTGTAAAATCTCCTCTTTTTAGTGACTACTACTATTGCTTGAAAATGTCCACAAGTTTGGTTTCTTCTCCCTTCTGCTACATTTTGAATCATTTTTTATTTCTGTGTTTAAGTTTCCTGTCTTTTCTTCTTTAGTATCTAACCTGCAGTTAATCCCATCCATTATATTTTCAGATGTTAAAAAGACAGTGCGGCTTATTTGATTTCTGAAAGTTCCATTTAAGTATTTTACACCTTTTCTTTCTCTTTTCTTCATAGTGATGTTGTCCTCTCTCTTCTTGAACATCTAGAATATATACACCTAATAACTTCTACATCCATGTTCACTCATTCACACATCTTTTTCATTTCTTTTTTTTTACATCTTTTTCATTTCTAATCATACTACTAACTGATTTTCCTCCTTAGCTGGGTTATGGTGTTCTGTTTCTCTGTACATCTGACAGAATCATGAGTGCCATGTTTTTTGGCTCTAGTCCAGTGAGGTGTGAATAAATTAACTTACATAAAAGATACTTTGCAGATGTAATTAAGTTTAATAATAATTTTGTTTTTACGTAGGAGAATTATAATGGTTATCTGGGTGAGTTCAGCACAGTCTCCTGAGTCCTTAAATGCAGAGGCAGAAGAGATAGTCAAGGAAATGTTGAGCATGAGAAATACTTGATGCACCACAGCTGATTTGCCGAGGAATCTAGGAAAGACTCAATGAGCTGAGGAAGGTCTCTAGTTGATTATCTACAAGAAAATGGGACCTCAGTCCTACCTCCACAAGGACTGAAATTAAATTTAGAAGATGACCCCATGCTCCAGAGGAGAATTAAGCAAACTGACCCCTTGACTTCAGCTTTGTGAGATCATAAACAGAGGTCCCAGCAGAGCTAGACTGCAATTTTGGACTCACAGAAACTGAAGCTAATAAAGGGGTGGTGTTTGGAGGCACTGTGTTTATGGTGGCTTGTTATGGCATCAACAGTCATTTTGGGCTACATGCCAGACATTGTGAATTGTATATTGCTGTGTGTTGGATATTTATGCATTTCCATAAAGCTTCTTAATTTTTAATTTGTGGCACAAGTGGGTTACTTGGAAATAGTTGGATCCTTTCACAGATTTTTGTTACATATTTTTTCTAGAACTATATTCCACAGCCTCCTTACCCCCCATTCTAATTGATTCTCACTGGAAAAGTGATACCCTCCTGGAGACTCTAGCTAATGTCTTCTCTGTTAAAAGGTTTCTCCGTTCTATTTCAGTGAAAAAAAAAAAAAACTCAGCTCTGCAAGTTGTTCAGTCTCTTAATTTCTAGGGGTTCTTCTCCTGGTCTTCTTCTTCTAGCATTTGCCCTTCTTCCGTAGCCAGTCGACAGTGTCAGGTTGAGCCTGTTGTAAAGTTTTGAGACCTCCTTTGAATCTGGAGAGGTGGCAGTCGTTGACTATGTGGGTCATTGTCTGTCTGTAGCCGCAGGGGCAGTTCGGGTCGTCTCTGGCTCCCCAGCGATGGAACATAGCAGCGCACCGGCCATGGCCTGTTCGATAGCGATTGAGGAGGGCCCAATCATAACGTGCTAGGTCAAAGCCGGGTTGACGCTTGCAGGGGTCTGTGATGAGGTGTTTGTTCTTTGCCTCAGCTGACTGCCAACTCTGTTTCCAAGAGTCTGGAACAGAGAAGTTCAGTGTAGGCGTAGGGGACCAGATTGGGTGACGAGACGTCAAGCGTTGGACAGGGTGGGCGAAGATATCCGCGTATATTGGCAGGTCCGGTCGAGCGTAGACGTGGGAAATGAACTTAGATGATGCTGCATCCCGACGAGTATCTGGCAGGGCGATGTTGCTGACATTCACACAAACACAGGTGAGTTCATAGGCTCAAAGTCAAGAGGACCCTCCTCTAATGCTCTGTGTAACTGTCAGCTCTCAGAACTCTGCCCCACAACGTGGGTTTGGGGTGGGGGCACAGCTTTTAAAACTTCAGTCTGTCACGTGTTTCCCTCAACTTTAACCTCTGTTCCTTCAGCTCAGTATTGTTAAGCTGACAGTAGTGGTGGAGCTCTTCTTTCTCTAAATAGCTATAGTCCTGTCCTGCCTGTTTGATGTCTGCAAAGTGTTATGGCACATATTTTGCCTAGGCTTCTAGTTGTTTAAGAATAGGTAAGCCCAACTTCTAGTATTCTTGTGACTAGAAGCAATAATCTCAGAGGAAAGTTTAAATATTGAAACATGGATTTCGTTCCAGGACATCCTAGGGGCAGACTTGGGCATGGTGTAAAGTTCCCTTAGTGATTCTAATATGTAGTCAGAACTGAGGACCATGATCTATAAAAACACTTGTCAGTACATAGTGCCTGTCATTTGCTGAGCCATTGCATTCTGGTAGGTATCTATTTGTCTCATTTAATCTTCCCAACAGCCCTGTGAAGGGGGTTTTGTTACCTTTACAGATTGGGAGGCTGAAGCTCAGGAAGCCCCGTGATATGTCCTAAGTCTCACCCCTGTAAGTGGAAGAGCTAGAAAGTGAGACCTGCTTGCCCGACTCCATAGGCTCTAGCTACCCTGTGGCACTGTCATGTCTTTCTGGCTTGATCTCTGGCATCTGGGCTGCCTTATGCTGGGTCTGCATTGGCAGGACAGACCAGGATGTCCTAAGCAGGAATTCTTCAGCTCTTGACGTTGCACTGTGCCTAATGAAGAGCTATGAGGACATTTTACATCTTCTCTTTAGCTCAAGACTCCTCCTGACATTTCAACTCTTGTCTCTACTCTTATTTGAAGCTGCCAAGAAAAATACACTGATGGCCTCTTGGACTTCCACTTACTCTCTAAAGATAGAGAAGCATTGGTTACTATGGCAATGGTAGAAGCTCCAGTGGGGCAGATTGACAAAAATAGCTTCCCTGGGTCCTGGAACCCACCACATTCTGGGTCCAGGCCTATGAGGAGTGACCTCAGGAGAAAATCATAGAGCCAGTGGGCTCCTTAGAAATGTTCAGTGGAGAAACATTTACAGAAGCCAGACCTTCCATCTTCTGCACCCCATAATGATCCTGGTCTATATTCCCAGAGGGATAAAGCATTGGGAAGCTATCAAGGGAGAGGATTGGTGGTGGGAAATGTATGGAATTGTACCCTTCCTATCCTATAGTCTTATCAATATTTCCATTTTATAAATAATTTTTTTTAAAAAAGAACTTCTTTATCCTGTCATTTCCTCAAGTGTAAGTAGAGAAGCCAGAACCAGAGAGGCAAAAGGACTCTCCCAAGGTCGTTCAGAGACCTGGGGGGAGGGATAGTTGCTAATTTAATTAACCCACCTCTCCAGGGACTCCTAGGGACTCCAACTGCTCCTAGCATCCATGTTAGTGACAGTTCAACCAAGAGGTGTTATTGGATCAACCCAGGACCCATCAGCAGGCTGAAGCAGAATATTGGCTCTACCTTACAGTCTGCTGCTCCAGAGGGCTGAAAGGCTGCTCCATCCTGTCTTGCTCTCCTTTCCAGGGGCCTTGATTCAGGCATATGGTTCCCTTGGAAACAGAACCCCTTGTCTTCTGGGGTCAGCAATACTTAATCTGCCTAACTGCAATTTTGATGCCAGTTGGGGGAAGGGACCCTGAGCTCCCTTCCACGTTCCTACACCTGCTGTTTCTCAAGAGAACACATATTCCCCTCCTCATTCACACACACACACACACACACACACACACACACACACACACACACACACACACAATTTCTCCCAAGCTTGGAGAGCTTTCAGTGACTACTTTCTAGCCACCCAACTAAAAAGGAGCAATCATCTCCTTACCACTTACCCACCCTTTGTGCTAAGGTTGAGAACCAGAAATTTTGTTTGTTTGTTTTTGCCACCAAGGTTCTCATGGGGCTTAAAGCCTGTACCACAAATTTACCACTCCCTGCAACCTTTTTTTTTCTTCTTCTTCTTTCCTTTCCTTTCCTTTTCTTTACTAGATAGGGAAGAGAGAAGTTGAGGGGAGAGAGAGAAAAAGAGCCTCCTGTAGCACTGCTTCATCTCTCAAAGCTTCCCCACTGCAGGTGGGGAGCAGGGGCTCAAACCTGGGTCCTTGCACATGATAACATGTGAGCTCAACTGGGTGTCCCAGCAGCCAGCCCCTCATCTTTTCTTCTCAAAGCCTATCTCCACAACATTATAATCAGATTCAAAGTGGCATGGAGAAAATAGGCTAGATGATCTATTTTCCTTGCCCTTCCTCTTTCTGAGAGACCTCAGTGTCTTTGGGGATCTCTGTGGACACAATGAAGTTTTAAATAATCTACAATAAGTTTTCCATTGTTTACTCTGCTTCTGCTGGAGCCCTTTGAAACCTCCTGTCTCATTCACTGCAATTGGCTCCCTAGTACCTTGGCACCCGGTGACCTGTGGAAAGCAGAGATAAAAACTTCCCAAGCAAAGATGGATAAGATCCCATATCCCTTGCTCTGGCTTTGACCCTTGAAAACAGTTGTTATCAAGGAAAGAGAAGAGGTTCTAAATTGTCAGTTAATGTCCCTGAACATCCCTGTGTTTTTTTTTTTAATTATCTTTATTTACTTGATAGAGACAGAGGGCAACTGAGAAGGAAAGGAGAGATAGGGAAAGAGACAGATACTTGCAGCCCTACTTCACCACTCGTGAAGTTTCTCCCTGCAGGTAGGGTCCCAAGGGCTTGAACCCAGGTCCTTGCACACTGCAATGTGTGTGCTTAACCAGGTACACCAATGCCTGGCCCCCAACATCTCTACTTTTCAAAGAAGAAAAATTTAGACTATAGAAAATATCAGGACAGTGATGCACTCAGTAGAGCGCACTACCTGCACAAAGAGTGCAAGGACCCAGGATCAAGACCCTGATCCCCATCTGCAGCTGAGAAGCTTCAGGAGAAGTGGATCGGTGCTTTGTCTCTCTTTCTCTCTCCCTCTCTATTTCCCCATTCCCTCTTAATCTCTCTGTATCAAATAATAATAATAGCCACCTGAAGCAGTGGATTCATTGTGCAAGCAAGGAGCCCCAGATATTGCCCTGGTGGCAAGAAATAAAAGTAAATAATAAATAAATATAAAAGTAACATAAAAGATGTCAGGAAAATTAGGTTCATATGCCAGTGAAACTGTCAAGCTACCTGCTAACCAATTATTTTAGAAACAATTCTTCTTCTTCTTATTATTATTATTATTAGTGATTTAATAATAATTAACAAAATTGAGGGCCAGGCGGTGGCACAACTGGTTAAATGCTCAAATTGAAATTGCATTGTGTAAGGACCTGGGTTCAAGCCTCTGGTACCTCATCTGCAGGGGGGAAGCTTCACAAGTGATAAAGCAGGGCTGCAGGTGTCTCTCTGAGATTTCTTTCCATCTCTGTATCCTCCCCTCTCAATTTCTCTCTGTCTCTATCCAATAGTAAATATATAAAAATAATTTAAAAAAAAAAAAAAGATTGTAAGATCACATGGGTGCAATTCCACACAGTTCCCACTGCCAGAGTTTTATGTGCCATCTCCTCCATTGGAAGCTTCCCTATTCTTTATCCCTCTGGCAGTGTGGACCAAAATTCTTTTTGGGGTGCAAAAGTTAGAAGGTCTGGCTTCTGTAACTGCTTCTCCACTGAACATGGATATTGGCAGGTCAATCCACACCCCCAGCCTGTTTCTATCTTTCCCTAGTGACGTAGGGCTCTGGAGAGACTTCGGGACACTGGTAAGGTCCTCTGCCCAGGTTAAGTCAGGATAGAATCCTAGTAGAGTCTGAAACTTGGTGGCTGAAAGGCAGTAAGATATAAATCAGGACAAATTGCTTAGTAAACAGGAACCCAAAAGGAAGAATAGAGCAGATAAAAGCATGGGTCTTTGAGTGGGAAGAAGCTAGGAAGTCTATTTTAGGTATGTTCCAAGGAGCCTATGACTTAGTAATTTTGCCTGAACCTGATAGATAACATGCAGATGAACTAAAAATATTGTCTGGAAATAATTTTTAATGTGTCTGTGAGCATGAGAGGCTATCAGGGTCTTATTGGGAAGAGAGGATGCTGAACTCACCTAGTTCCCATCTTGGTTAGTGTCCTAGACAGATGAATCCGAAGATTGCTGGAGAACTTTGGGATTTCACTAGGGCATTTGTTAGACTCTCAAGACCTCCCTGTGGGCAACCTGTTCGTCAGATCCATAGTTTGTTGAACAACTATGTCCAAAGAGACTAATTAATGAATCAATAACAAATTGGAGGGCTCCCTAGAGGCTACAGGGCTTTCTTTGAACTTGACCACGACTTGCTTAATGCTTTTATCATAGGCTTGGATAAAGGAACAGAAGAGCACTTATCAGATTTATAGAGTCTGGGAGAGGCTCGGAGAGGGAGCTAATACAGTGTGATCTTAGAATTAAGACACAAAAAGAGATCAACAGCTTAAAATGGGGTTAAGAGGGGGCAAAAGTAAAATCATGCACTTTTCATGCATGGTGAAAAAAAAGTGTGGAGGGAGGGGTGATGTGAATTAGAGCCTGGGAGAGATATGGGTTAAGAGCAGCGAACTGTGTGAGAAAAAAAATTCCAGATGTGCTGGTTGTGGCAGGAAAATCTTAGACCATCGGGACTGATTCTGCTGCTCTGGATGCAGCTCTAGCTGTGAAGGCTTCCCAGAGCAGGATACTCACTTGAAAGGCCCAAGGATACATGCTACTGACCTGAGAAGAGAGAGCAGGTGGAGGCCTCTTGCCTTCAGCTGGCTGAATGGAATTCAGTTGGCCAGTTGGAAGGAGGAAGACAGAGGCTCACAGGGAAGAATTTTCTTTTAATTTTTATTAGTGATCGAATAGTGATTTGCAAGATTATAAGATAATACACAATAGGAGTATAATTGCACACCACTCCCATCATCAAAGCTGTATGCCCTTACGCTTCCAAGGATAACCACCATAGTTACCATAGTTCTCTCAAGTTCTTAGAGACAGGTTGACTAATTTTTTTTTTTTGCAAGTTCATGTGTTTCAATTCTGCATTCCACATATGAGTGAAATCACCTAGTTGTGGTCTTTCACTTCCATATGTGCTACAAAGAAGAATTGTCTACACGGTCAGTTGCCTAGGAGTCAGAGATCCATGCCCCGGCAGGCAACTGCCTGGCCCTCTTCTCTCCCAGGTGTGAGGCGAGAGCAGATAACTTTACTGTAGCTTTGGATTCCATGCAAGTCTGGTTTAACTAGATTTCCAAGGCCTCTGGAAAAGGCAGGTACCTGCCCAGATGAGCATGCAGATGGCTCCTAGCCCTGCCCACCTCCTCAGGCCTGCTGTAGGTCTGACAGCCAAGCCCTGGGCCAACACTGCCTTTCCCTTGTCTTCCTCTCTTGGCAGGACTTCCTCTCTTGGACTGGTAGGGTTCCTAAAGGTCACTAGATGTAACTGCCTGAGCAGTGGAGGGCCAGGGCTGTACTGCTTCCCCACTCCCTCTTGCTCAGGTGGGCCAGCTACACAGGGCAGCATGAGAGACAGAGGGACAGGCAGTCCTGCTCCGTCCCTACCAGCCTCCTTCCATGAAGGGTTCTTCTGAGCTGCTGAGATCTGGAAGATGCACCTGCATTGGAGCACTGGGGACATCTGAAAACCCTTTCCTGCCATGGGATCCCCCCAAACTCCATGGGATCTCAAGTCCATGAATGAATGTACTACCTCTGTAAGCCTGATTTATAAGACCAACTTCAAGTTAAGCCCCTGCCCCCCTCCTGTCAGCTTGCTGCCCCTCCTACATAGAAATTCTCTCCTCCTGAGTGGGAGAAATAGCATAATGGTTCTGCAAAAGAAAACTTCCATACCTGAGGCTCCAAGGTCTCAGGTTCAGTTCCCCAAACCAGAGCTATGTAGTACTCTGGTGAAAAGAAATTCTCTCCTTCGAGAATAACAGGGCTTTGAGATCGAGCTCTATCAGGAGGGAGGGAGGAAGGAAGGAGGCGGGAGGAACATTTGGATGTAGTAATAGGGCCATGAGTGTTTGGGCGTGGAGGGAGAGAACTGAACCTGGAAGAAAAAGGGGGCACTTGTGTACAAATCTGTCTAGATTTTCTGTCTAGAAAGTTGTAGAGATGATAATTAGCCCATGTCTGCAATCTTGGGAAAACTATGGTGGCTTGCAATGGAGGGATTGGGGATTCAGAACTCTGGTGGTGGGAATGGTGTGGAATTATACTCCTGTTGACATATAACTTTGTAAATCAATATTAAATTGCTAATTTAAAAAAAAGATAGAAATTCTCTCCTCCTTACATGATCTCAGGAGTACCCAGAACATTTTGAAATCTGGTACTAAGTTACACACATAAAGAGGTTCAGAGTATCTGCTCTTCTTTTCAGGACCTTCTGAATTCCTTAGAACTCCCCAAACCTCACCCGAGCACAGGAGAGAGGGTTTGAGGGTGGTGGAGATTGCTGGAAAAGAAGACAACTTCTAGGGGAAACATACACTTGGTTTTCAGCCCCTCAGGGACCCCTTCCTATGACTAGAGGCCACCGCATCATGTAACACACTCAAGGCCACAGTGCAAGTCTGTGTCCAAGATGTTTGTCCTACAGCCTTCAGGATTAACTAGTCACACATCACACCCCACCCACTCCCCCACCAAGTCACCGGCATGGCCTAGTCTACAAGGTCAGCTCTGGGCCTCCAGAGGCTCATGGACCTCACTGGTACAATCAAGGGCTTTGGCAGCCAGGAAGCACTGTGTTTGTCCAGTGGCTTCTGACCCCACATTTAACCAGCCTGACACACGCTGGCCCAGTCACTTCCTGCTACTCCGTCATTTTCCCACACATAGACATCAGTCCAGAGTGCACATTCAGCCAAGGGGCAGCCTGGCTGCCTCATCTCTCACCACCATCTCCACCTTCTGCGAACACCTGCTTCCTGTTTCCTTCCCTCCCTCTCTGCCACCTTTCTCTCCACCCAGGTCCACTCCCAGATCTGTGGTCACTTCCCAATGCCCCTGACTGAGAATCATTTTTAAGGCTCTTCTGTGACTCCTTTGCCTCAAATATTCAGAACTTCAGATTGTTTTTTTTAATTAATATTTATTTATTTATTCCTTTTTGTTGCCCTTGTTGTTTTATTGTCGTAGTTATTATTGTTATTGTTTTTGTTATCGTCGTTGTTCAATAGTGCAGAAAGGAATGGAGAGAGGAGGGGAAGGCAGGGGGAGAGAAAGACAGACACCTGCAGACCTGCTTCACCGCCTGTGAAGTGACTCCCCTGCAGGTGGGGAGCCGGGGGCTCAAACCGGGAATCCTCACGCTGGTCCTTGTGCTTTGTGCCACCTGCGCTTAACCCACTGCGCTACTGCCTGACTCCCCAGATTGTTTTTCTTATTAAGTGAAGAGGACCTTTGAGATCCCTTCAACTGCCAGTCTCTGACAAGCCAGCATTTTAGAAATGTCTGGCATTCCAAAATCTGAATCACCACCAATAGTTTACATGTTAAGTACCTCTTACAAGCCAGATTCCATGCAATACCCAGGAAATATCTCATTTCTGCCTCTGGAGCCCTGAAAGGTCACTAGTCATGTTGACAGCCATGCTGGTCATGGGGAAACTGAGGCAGTTCTGAAAGGTCATACTGAGCAGGATTCACCAGCTGGAAGGGCCCACAGCTCTTCACAGGTCAGGCTACCCAAAGACATCAAGCTCAGAGCTGCCTATCTCCTCTGTGCTACTCAGGATTTGGGGGACTAGAAATAAAAGGAAACCTTCCTGTCTTGATAGTCCCAAACTCAGGTGAATAGTGACTCCCCACCACCCTCGACCCCATGAGTAGCCAAGGAAGTCTCCAAAGCCCACTCCCCCCATTTGTCTCAATGACAGAATAATGAGATCCTGATTTCCTTCTGATGCAATAGGAGGGATTAGGGTGATGTTGGAAAGTGATTTTCTTTCATTTTTGTCAAAGTTAGGAAGTCAGAAAGCACTTTTTTTTGCTAAGCTTTCTTGAGAATGGCCTCCTTCCTTTTTTTTTTTTTTACTAGAGCACTGCTCAGCTCTGGTTTATGGTGGTGTCAAGGATTGAACCTGGAACTTTGGACCCTCAGGCATAAGAGTCTCTTTGCATAACCATTATGCTACCTACCTGCACATGGCCTCCTTCCTAAGCCCCACCCCTCAGCCCTGCTGCCTAGAGGCCTCTGTGCTTAAGACTCTGGCTATTCCTTCAGGCAAATCATTTGCTCTTAATGATACACTTTAGCTGCTATTTCTCTATGCACTTTTAGCCATTTTCTGTTAACTAGAATTGCAGATTTCTGGCAGTGCCTGTCCAAGTATCACAGCAGGAGCATGGGTGCAGTGCCTTTTTCCTGAAAGAGAAGGGTTGAGAGACCAAGGCACAAGGATAGTCCATTTGCATAGGGAGGGGATAAAGGGCCATTCCTGCAGATGGCTAGGAGATAGCCAGAGTCTGCAGTCTAACCCTGCAGGCCAAGCCCCCTCCATGCTGCCTGTACTGAATAAGCAAGTCTCCTTCCTCTCAGTGTGGATGGCAAGCTTCATGTCCGCCTACAGACTTGCATGTGATCACTTGCTTCTCCCACACCCACCCCCTGGAGGTCTCTCTCTGCCTCTTGCCCCTGAGTAAATGCTACCTATTTTTCAAACCTGGGCTGGACATCTCACCAAGAAACCTTCTTGACCCTGAGGCTCTTCCACTTCCCTGAGTTTCTGAAGGTTGGAACATTGAAACAGCAAATCCCCCGATTCTCACTTCTCAGGAAGGGGTGCATATCTAGTCTCTCTGGCCATATTTCAAGGTCTAGGAAGTAGGAGCCTGCCTGAGGGCTCACTGTCATCCCTGAGCTTAGCCCCAGCATGTGATGGGGTATGGGGCATAGGCTGTGGGGATTATCTCTACTGGGGTAGCAGAGAGGAAGTAAATCAGTTAGATCCTAGACAGAGGCACAGCTCTGCTGTCTGTCTGCAGGTCTGTGGTAAGAATAAAATCTTCCAGACCAGCAAACTAGCTCACCTTAATAGTGCTCTGCCAGGACGTGGCACACCTGGTTAAGTGCGTACATTGTAGTGTGCAAGGACCCAGGTATAGTGTGCAATACCTCATTTGTGGTCCCCATATGCAGGGGAAAAGCTTTGTGAGTGGTAAAGCAGGGCTGCAGGTGTCTCTCTCCCTCTCTATCTCCTCATCTCCTCTCAATTTCTCTGTCTCTACCCAATAATATATATGTAGGTGTCTGTCTTTCTCTCCCCCTCTCTGTCTCCCCCTCCTCTCTCCATTTCTCTCTGTCCTATCCAACAACAATGACATCAATAACAACAATAAAACAACAAGAGCAACAAAAGGGAAAATAAATAAATATTTTTTAAAAATTTAAAAAATGCTTTGCCATGTGTGTGACTAAAGTTTGAGCCTGGTCTCACACTGGAGGAAGTTTCAGTAGTATGTGTCTTTCCCTTTCCATCTCTGTCTGTGTCTGACTCTGTCTGAAAAAGTCAGCCTAGATCAGTGAAACCCCGGCAACTAAAAGACAAAACGCTTAAACCATTCATTGCAGTTTACACAGCACTTTATAAGCACCGTGTGTGCTGTGTAGTAACAATGTTTCTTCTAATTCATCTAAGTAATTAATTAATTATCTAATAAAGAAGTTTTCCAGACATCCTACAGCTATAAGAAGCAGAACTGATCCAGAAGGCCAGGCCTTCAGACTTATTCTTTTATTCCAGAGTCCTGTCCAATCCCAGTCACACACACAAGAGTAAGTGTTGATCAGAGGTCACCTAGAGCAGACAGCTGCCAAGTCATGCAGGGGTGAGATCACTTGCTCTCCAGACTTGTGTGAGCCTGAGACCAGATGCTTCCCCTTACTCAGTCCGAGCTCTGTCAGCAGTCCCAGCATTGTCACAGCTTTCATCACCAGCCCTTTCTCCAGCATGTCCCCCTTCCGCCCCTGGCCTAGGTCACCTGGGGAAACTCCCTTCAAAGGATCCACCTTTCATGAACATATCTGCAAATAAAGAGCACAGTCTGTTAGACACAGAAGGGGAAACTGAGGCTAGAAGAAGGAGCAGCTCACCCAGTGGACATTGACTATTCACAGGTGTCAGTTTGAACTCAAGCTCCTCACTCCCCAACTGAGGGTCAGTCCCCGCCTTTCAGATACTGGAGGATGGGGGGTATGGTGGCAGGAGAGAGGGGAGGCATGCCCAAGTATGGGAGAAAGAATACAAAGTGTTCTCCTGGGCTGTGTGAAAAGCGTGTCCATAGTGGAGTCTGCATGTGCACTTCTCATCCTTGTAAGGTGAACATCAGAATATACGAACACCTGCGAGTTGATTGTTGCCACCACAAAAGTTCCAGGGTAACGTATGATGCCATTCAGCCACACACATACATACTGTCTGAATCAGTTCAAGCTGCCTTAGCAACATACCACAGAGAGATCTTAAACAATAGGGTGGCTTGAACAACAGAAATCTATTTTCTCACAGTTCTGGCTGGGAAGTCTAAGCATGAATGCTGACTAGTGTGGGGTTTCCGATGAAAGCATTTTCCTGGCTTGCTGAAGATCCTCTTCTCAATTTAGGTTTATTATGGCTACAAGGGGCCAGGGGTCTCACCAGATCTCTGATGTCTCTTCTCGTAAGGACACAAGGTCCTATTAGAGCAGCCCGTGACATATGTCACTTTAATAGCTTCCTTAGGGTCCCATCTCCAAATACAGACTCACTGGTAGTTAGGAGCTCACATGTGAATGGGGGGGAGGTGCCAGCACTGGCCCATATGGATAATTTAAGTGTGTGCATGAATGTGATATCACATCAGTTGTCCTCTCTCAATGCATATTTCACCTGTGACAACAATATATTTGTTGTCAACTTTTTAAAATTTCTTTATTGGGGAATTAATGTCTTACATTCGACAGTAAATACAATAGTTTGTACATGCATAACACTTCTCAATTCTCCATATAACAATACAACCCCCACTAGGTCCTCTGTCATACTTTTTGGACCTGTGTTCTCCCCCACCCACCCACCCCAGAGTCTTTTGTTGCCAACTTTTAAAGAAAACATAAGTCATCACTAAGGAACAAGAGGGAGCAGAGGAGAAGAAAGAAGAGTCTTGCTGATGTCCTTGTCCTCAGCTCACACACAGTGACAGACTGATCGAGCTCTGTGTAAAAAGTAGCAGTCCAGCCGAACAGCCACCAGGAGCTGAGCATCTGATGCCTGGGAATACCTCATCTCTCACAGCTAGGGTACAGCCACCCTCAACCTGTCACCTGTGGTTTTCTTGTGAGTGGATCCTGGGTGGGGCTCCTTTGTGTTCTGAGGTGTTACAGGTGTGGGAGGGAGTTTGCACACACTCGTGTTTCCTCGTCCCCTTCATTGTCCTGCAGAGGGAGGGAGGCTCAGGCCTTCCAGCGCCTGCCCTACCGCCCAAACTAGTGGGGCAAGGAAGAGTGAATAGGAGGTCCTGGCCTATCCTCAGGAGATCAGGCCCACAACAGGCAGACTTCTGGAGCAGGTGCATCCAGGGGCATGAAGGAAAATCAATGCCCCATTTATCTGAGGACTCGTATTTTCCATGCCTTAGCAACGAACAACCCACAGTCACTGCACCCCCTTGTACAGAAGGGGGATGGGAGGCCCAGAGAAGGAAAATCTACTTCTGTGGCAGGGCCCAATAGTCCCCATCCCCCACTCCACCCTGCCAAGAGCTGTTCCTGGCTCTGGGAGGGTGCCCTCCATCCCCGGGGAGACTGGAACAAGGAGAGTAATTTCCACCACCATCTCCCCCTCCCCCACTCCCATAGCCTCTAGAAGAGCCTGGCAGCTGGAATCCCAGGGAGCAGCTGAATCCATCACCGGGGTCAAAGACAGGGTCTGGGGTATGTGTTAAAACAAGAAAACCAATCAGAGCTGAAAATGAAAGGCAGTGGAGGTGTGAAGCAAGGATGGGTGCTGCCAGACGGGACACTGGGTGGTTGGCGGGCCCGTGTGGCCACTGCCTACACACCTGCCCCCATCTGTGTGGCCTGCTGCCATGGGACCAGCCGCACCAGGAAACAGGCAGCCAGTGGGGACCAGGGACCTGCCACTCTCGACCCAAAGAGAAAGGCCCAGCTCAAGGCTCAAGTGACAAGGAGATGTGAGAAGGAAGATCTGCAGGTTGATGAGCCTGTCCATGTAGGAGCGCCCGAGTCCACACACAGCTGTTCCCTGCTGTGGCACCCAGGGCCCAGCCCACCCTGCTTATCAGTAGTGTCCAGAGTCCTTGGGGGGAAAGGCCATTTAACCCTAGGATTCCAGGCTCCAAAGCCCCCTTCCTGCCAAATCTGGGATTGAATGCTGTAGGGCCCAGGGGTCCAGGGAACAAGGGGAGAAAACTAACTAAATGTGTCCTGGACCAGACCCACCAACAATTACAATGACTCTGTTATACCAGTGAGAGGCACTATTTTCTTGCCCACAGGCTGAAACTCCTGGCTATCCAGTGACTCACCCAAGTGAGAACTGAGCAGAAAGTTGGGGAGCTATGTGCGGTAAACAGTTCCCTGTTGGAGCAGCCCATTTCATCTGGGCTATGATCACAGTCTGGGCCTTACCCCAGGGGCCCAATGCCCTGTACATTTTCTGTCCCCATTGTGGAGTCCACTTCAGAAGTGTTTCACAGGGCCAATGAGATAGCTCATCTGGGAAGGCGCCTGCTATGCACCGCACACAACCCAGGTTCGTGCCCAGCCATCACCGAACTGGGGGATGCTTTGCTGCTAGCTTTCCTTCTTTCCCTCCATCTCTCTGGATTTTATATGAAAAGGTTAGTCTGGCAGGGGCAGGGGCAGGAAGAGGTGTGCCACATGACTATGAGTAAGGACCAGGTTCGAGTCCCCCCACTCCCTACCTGCAGGGGAGGGGTTGTTTCACAGGAGGTGAAGCACGTTTGCAGTGTCTCTCTCTCCCTCTCTATCTCTCCCTCCTTTCTCAGTTTATCTCTGTCCTGGCAGACTAAACAGAAATAAAAGGAAAAAATGGCCACCAGGAGCAGTAGATTTGTAGTGCTGGCACCCAGCTCTAGTGACAACCCTGGTGGCAAAAAAAAAACCATCAGGAGTCGGGCTGTAGTGCAGCAGTTTAAGCGCTGGTGGCACAAAGCACAAGGACTGGCGTAAGGATCCCGGTTCGAGCCCCCAGCTCCCCACCTGCATGGGAGGTCACTTTACAGGCAGTGAAGCAGGTCTACAGGTGTCTATCTTTCTCTCCCCTTCTCTATCTTCCCCTCTTCTCTCCATTTCTCTCTGTCCTATCCAACAACAACGACATCAGTAACAACAACAATTCTTCTTCTTCTAGCGTTTGCCCTTCTTCCGTAGCCAGTCAACAGCATCAGGTTGAGCCTGATGTAAAGTTTCGAGACCTCCTTTGAATCTGGAGAGGTGGCAGTCGTTGACTATGTGGGTCATAGTCTGTCTGTAGCCACAGGGGCAGTTCGGGTCGTCTCTGGCTCCCCAGCGACGGAACATAGCGGCGCACTGGCCATGGCCTGTTCGATAGCGATTGAGGAGGGCCCAATCATAACGTGCTAGGTCAAAGCCGGGTTGACGCTTGCAGGGGTCTGTGATGAGGTGTTTGTTCTTTACCTCGGCTGACTGCCAGCTCTGTTTCCAAGAGTCTGGAACAGAGAAGTTCAGTGTAGGCGTAGGAGACTAGATTGGATGATGAGACGTCAAGCGTTGGGCAGGGTGGGCGAAGATATCCGCGTATATTGGCAGGTCCGGTCGAGCGTAGACATGGGAAATGAACTTAGATGATGCTGCATCCCGACGAATATCTGGCGGGGCGATGTTGCTAAGAACTGGCAGCCATGGAACCGGGGTGGAATGGATGGTTCCAGAAATTATCCTCATGGAGGAATATAATTTGGAATCGACCAAGTGGACATGGGGGCTATGGAACCATACTGAGGCACAGTATTCTACAGTGGAATAGCATAATGCCAGAAATGATGATCGTAGTGTGGAAGCGCTCGCGCCCCATGAGGAGCTACAATAATAACTACAACAATAAAACAATAAGGGCAACAAAAGGGAACAAATAAATAAGTATAAAAAATTTTAGAAAAACATTATCGTGGAGCAATGAAGCCCAATGTGGACACAAGAAACCTTACAGAGCACTTGTCATGTGCTCAGGCAGCTCACTGTCCAGGAGGGTGCAGAGCACAGAGGCCTTGTACTGATGCCCTCACCATAGATGCCACTATGGGAGCTGGTCCAGTCATAAACTGCCCACCAGGATCATCATGGGTCCAAATTCCTATTTGCTGAACAGAACAGAAAGGTGCAGGAGCAGACAGTAAGACTGGGAGCTCATAGAAGCTCAAAATGAAAGGGGCAGGCAGGGTGAGGCATGAGAGAGCACCCTACACTGGCAGGGTCAGTGCCAAGAACATGATGGGGGCTGCCAGGGCTGAGACTGGATTTCTGGAAGCTAAGACACCACCTAGATAGTCAGGATGCCCACTATTAGGCTCTGGGCCTCACCATCAACCCACTTAGATCTCTGGACAAGAGAACAGTGCTAAGAGCACCATCAGGCTGACAAGGTGACTGCCGCTCTGGGATGAAGAGCAGCCAGCCCACCCTGAGCTCAAGCTTCCCAGTCTGCCTGGCGTCTTCTGCTGCCAAGCCCAATCGCTCCGTTGCCCTCAGGCCCCCAGCAAAGCCCAGGAGAGAACCTGCAGCCATTCTATTAACACACAAACCGGCGGCCTGGCAGCTGCTGACACTGGGGTTAATTAAATCTATTTCCCCATCAATTCTCATTCAACTACTATCGATGCCCATTAGATGGGTGACAGAGTGACAAGGAAACAGTAATAGACTTGTCTTAACCCTCACACTTCATAGAGAGGGGGCACACGCAGTCCTCTCCAGAGAGCCCCGCCCTCCTGCTTTCTCTCAGAGAGAGCTTGGAAAGGCGAAGACCTATTCACCACCACCTCACCCTGTGCTCATTTTGCAAATTCTTTGTGGGCATCACCCCTCCTCTGTGCCAAAGCATTAGGCAGAGACCACCATGTAGGAAATAGAACTGGTCCCCGCCTGCACTTGACCTAGTCCTTCCTCTGTCAAATCAAGTCTAACCAAGGCTGTCTCCTCCCAAGAGTCTCAGATCAGATTCAACCTTTCTGCCCCACCAAGAGACTCCCTAGGCCTGCACTCACCCGAATCCCTGTGGCTGGTAGAATATTGTCCCTTCAAAGATGCTCATCCTCCAAACCCTGAAAGCTGTGACTATATTACTTCTCAGGGCAAGAAAGAGATCCCATGGAGTTGTGATTAAATTAATGCTCTTATGGTGGAGAGATATTCTTGGTAATTCCTTGTAATCACAAGAGTACTTAAAGTGGAAGGAGACGAGCAAGACAGATATAACAGAAGCATTACAAGAGACACAGTGAGAGAAAGGCCTGGCCAGTCATTGCTGGCCTTGCAAACAGGAGACCTCTACACACCAGAAAAGACACGGAAATGTTCTCCCCTAGGGATTCTAAGAGGGACACTGTCCTGACAGCACCTTCATTTTACTCTGTTCAGACCCATTACAGACTATTGACCTCCAGGGCTGTAGGAATAAATTTGTGTTTTAAACATTTTTCATTTGATAGGACAGAAATCAAAGAAGGGACATAGGGAGAGAGAAATACCTGTAGCTTTGCTTCACAGCTAGTGAAGCTTCCCCCACTTCACATGGGATCAATTTGTGGGTTTTTTTTTTTTTTTGGTTTTCTTTTTAGTTTTATTAGTGATTTGACAATGATTAACTGTAAGAGAACAGGGGTGCAACTCCACACAGTTCCCACCAGCAGAGTTCCATGTCCCATCTCCCTCCATTGGAAGTGTCCCTACTCCTTATCCCCCTGGGAATATGAACCAGAATTTTTATGAGGTGCAGAAGGTGAAAGGTTTGGCTTCTGTAATTGCTTCTTCACTGACATGTATGTTGGCAGGTCAATCCCTATCCCAAGCTTGTTTTTGTTTTCCCAAGGTGGGGGGTAGGGCCCTGGAGAGGGGCATCTTGATGAGCTCTTCTGCCCAAGGAAGTCAGGATGGCATCACAATAGTGTCTGCAATTTGGTGGCAGAAAGGCAGTGAGATATAAATCAAGACAAACTGTTTAATAAACAGGGACTCAAAGATAGGAAAAGAGCAGATGAAACTAGGGTTCTTCATGTTTTAAACCATCAGGTTGTGGTAGTTCTTTACAGTATTCAAAGGGAACTAACATTCCCTATGCCCATTTCATCCTCTAACCACCAGCAGCTATGTAAGACATCCCTGCCTCTGCACATGCTGTGCCCTCCACCTGGGGTGCCATTCTTGTAGTCTCCTGTGTCTTAGATCCAAAAGACCTGACACCTTCTCTGTGAAGTCTTTGCTGATTTCCTCTCAGCAGGGGCAACCTCAGTCTTCCATTGGCATGTTCCTTTCACTAAGTATTGTCACTTTTTTGCATTTGGTGTCAACTCCATTGTGGTGACACAGCCCATGAGCCTTTGGGGCTTGATTAGCATATGACTGATGTCAGGCTGAGCGTAAGCACACCTGCTTCCCTACATGCTTGTGGCCCAGCCATGGCCGCTTTTCCTGGGACTTGTACACATATATGAAGCTGAATTTGGTAATTAACTTATTTCATGGTACTGGCCTATTCTTACCCCTGCTTACCTAAAATATACTGTTCTGTACTGCTGTACCGCCATGTAATAAACCTTTGATTATTTTAAACCTGTGAGCTGTGCTCCCGTAAAGTCTTTTTTTTTAATTTTTTCATTACAATACTCCATTAGCAGAGAATTTCATCTACCTGTAAAGCTCCACAGTCTTGGGGCAGGCAGTGGCACACTCAATTCAGTGCACACCTCACCATACACAATGATCCAGGTTTGAGCCCCTGCTTCCCACCCGCAGAGGGGAACGCTTCCTGAGTGATGAAGCGGGTCTGCAGTTACTTCCCCCCATGTTTGTTTTATCATTTAAAAAAAAGAAAGAAAAGAATGGCTGCTGGGAGCAGCAGATTTGTCATGTGGGCACACAGCCCCCACAGTAGCCCTAGTGGCAAAAAAATAAAATCGTCTTCCATATGGCATTGAGTAAACATTTGCAAGTTGACCATAGACATCACCTGTCTATAGACAGACTGTGTGGGAGTGTTAAATGTAGACTCCTGTCAATTTGACAATGAGCATTTATATTGAAGGGCATGGGGGAAGTATACTTATTTTGAAAAAATGCATCAAAATGTTGATGGGCTGTGGAAGGTGCATAGATTAAGTGCTGAAAAAGTTTAGTGACATGCTAACCTGTAGGTATTCATAGGATTCTGTCAAATGAGGGGCTGGGTGGTGGTGCACCTGAGTGTATGCTTTACTATGCACAAAGACCCAGGTTCAAGTCCTCATTTCACACACACATACCCAGGGGGGTGCCTCGCAAGCGGTGAAATACCTCTACAGGTGTCTCTTTCCCCCTCCATTTGTGCTATCAAGAAAAGAAAAATGGCTGCTGGGAACAGTGGGTTTATTGTGGAGCATAAACCCCAGCAATAGCCCTGGTGGGAATATTTTTTTTAAATAATTCTAGTAAATGTTTGATGTTTTCACAAGATTGGAGGTAAACATGTATGTCTGAGTCTATGAGGATGGTTTTGGAAGAGATTAGCATTTGAATCAATAGGATGAAGCTTGACTCACCATTGCAGGCATGGTGCTCCCTTGAGGGCCTAAGCAGAACAAGGGGGAAAAAAGGTGAACTTGTTCTCTGCTTGACCTGGGACATCCACTTCTCTTTGGACGGCAGCACTCCTGGTTTTCAGACACTTGGATCAGGACTTACACTTTGTTCTCAGGGGTCAAATTTGGACCATCTGTTTTCCTGGGACTCTAGTTGGCAGATTTAGGACTTTTCAACCACTATAATAATCTGAGCCAATCTCTCAATAAGTTTGTTGTTTACATTTCTGTTTCTCCAGAGAGTCCTGACTCACAGCATGCCCTAGAACAAGACATCTCAGAAAAGCTTGGCCCTGCTACTTCCCAACTGGATGAAGTGGAAGCAAACTGCTTAACCTCTCTACCAGTTTCTGCATTTAGAAGACAAGGCAATGGGGTCTTGCATAGGGTTATTATGCAGACTGAACTAATGCAAGTGAAGTGCTTAAGAGCACGCTAGGTGCCAAATGTTAGTCCTCTTATTCATTTCCTCTTGACATCCACCCATTTCCCTCCTTTCTATCCCTAGGAGTCATGGAGTTAAGTACAGCAGACACGTGAGAGCCACTCTTAATGTGTCAGGCAGCCTGTTTTCAGTCTGGGAGGAGGCTTTTCCAGCTTCTTGTCTGGCGCATACTAGTCAGTTGCCTCTGTCTCCTTAGCACGAGGGCCACCTTGGGGTTGCAGGATGTGGACACAACCCAAGGCATGAGTCATTCTGGAAGCACCAGCAGCTACGGGATATAACCAGGGTCCTACTGAACAGAACATCTGAATTTCCACTGGGAGCCATGGGATGGTGGAGTGTTTGATGTTGTGTACTTACAGCAATTATATTTGAAGCATTGAGAATGGGTTGGAGGTGAGTGGGAATGGGAGCTCAGACACCAATTAGTACACTCTGTAATATAGGATAGATACAGGAGGAAGTGGCAGATGGAGTTAGAGTGTGACTCTCCAACTTCTAGGTCTATGGCAAGGATTCTTATTCAGTTATCTGTCTCTAAGCCTTTACTTCAAGTCTAGCACATATGGTTTGCAACAACTATTTAGTCAGGGACATTTTGTCCCACCAAGCACTTAAATCGAGAACAGAAGTGATGCCAAATCCATCCACATCCTGTATACCTAAGTATGGACCTCGCAAGATCCAGAAAATGAGAAGACTCTGTGGGGTGAAGGAAAGCCTGATGTTGCCCCGTGCTCAGAAAGGGCAAGTATTTAGTTCTTACATAATAAGCTTCCCAAGGCCTCCAGAAGCTCGCCATGTGGCTTCAAGGCAGAGAAGACAGATTAAACACCTTTGGATTCAAAAAGGGCCCAGAATGTTGGTTTATTTTACCCAAGATTAGAACCAGTTAAGAAAAGTACAAGTGGGATAATACGTGGGCCCAGGACAGAGTAATGTAAACAGTTATATTCATTTTTTTTTTCAATTTTGGGAGCTATTCTACCCTAACATGGCTTTCAGGTTCTAGTCTGCACTCTGACACCATCTACCCAGACAGTATTTCTAGTCCACCTTCATGTTAGCGATCAAGCTCAAGCAAGGATTACTAAATTACTGAGCTTCTAGGGAACATACCAAAAATAGATATCCTAGCCTCTTTCCACCCTTGGGTCCCTGCTCTCATTGGCTCTATTCCTACTTCTTATGGTCCCTGTTTATTTTTTTAATTGTACTATTTACTGGATAGAGATAGCTAGAAATTGAGGGGAAGGAAAAGATAGAAAGGAAGAGAGACAGAGACACCTATAGCACTGCTTCACCACTTGTGAAGCTTTCCCCCAGCAGGTGGGGACCAGGGGCTCGAACCCAGGTCCTTGCACATTATAACATGTGTGTTCAACAAGCTGTGCCACCACCTGGCCCCTGTGATCCTTGTTTATTAAACATTTTTATCCTAATGCCTTTCATCCACCAAGTTCCAGATGGTACTATAATCCCATCCTGACCTCTTTAGATGACCTTGACATGTCCCAGAAGTTTCTCTCTAGAGTCCTACCCTATTAAGGAAAGAGAAAGGCTGGGTGTGTAAACTTATTGGCCAAAATCCACATACAATAGAGAAGCAATTACAGAACCCAGACCTTCCTTTCGCACCCTAAAGAGAATTTTGGTCCATATTCCTGGAGGGTGGGGGGAGGATTTAAAGGAAGATGGCCAAAGGTCTCTGAATACCAGTTCCATTGGGAACCAGGACTTTTGTGTCATGAAACCTTTGTTTTTGCACCATCAGAGGGAAGAAATTCTGGGGAACACCTATGAATTCAGCCTCTGTTTCACTTATCTGAGAGGCAAGAGGAAAAAAAGATGGACAACCATGGGACGATTTCAGTCATACTAGAATATAAAGAATTGAAACATGAAGTTCAAAAATTAGTCACCCTGTAACTATGATCTTGGGACAATGATGGTGGCTACCATTGAAGGAAATATACCCCTATTATAGTCCTGTAAATCACTAAAAATATATAAATAAATAGAAATAAGGTACAGGTGGGAATACACAAGTAGCATCAGCTTCATGGCACTCCTAGTAGACTTTCTCCTGGTCTAAAATGAAAGGAAATGAGAGCACTGAGCCTGGGGACCATAAAAAGCTCAGAAGAGCCAGGCTATGAAGTTTGCAGGACAAGAACTCTGAAGATGAAATCTAAGGTCATTTATTGACGTGGAAAGGCTCATAAGCTGGCACGGCCCATATCATGTTACAGTTAGATGACAAAGTCCAATTTAAGGCAAGAGCCAGAGAGTACATAGGTTTCAGGGGACAAGCAGGCCAGAACATGTCCATAGCCTCCTGAATGTCATTGTATAATGAGCATACTGTATATAGGATAATTTAGCATCAAAAAGATAGCTCACTTGGGTAGGGCACCAGGCCAAAATTCAAGTCCCAGACCCCCACACTAAGGACTCTTCCTAACTAAAGAAAAAAATCAGCCCAGAGCAGAGGAATTCTTCATGTGTGAAGGCCCAGCAATGCAAACAAAGTATGATTTAAACAGTCTATTAGAAGATACAGCTCACAATTTCTTTAGGACAGAGACCCAGGCTCATCCGAAGACACCCCACATACCTACCCAAAAATCATGCCACAGATTTTTGCTCTGATAGTGAGCAAAAAAAAAAAAAAGTCCTTACACATTCACTATAATTCACCCCCTTACCTACCTACAGACAGTATCCTTTCTCTGCTTTCAGAAAGGATGACACTTTGATTTTTATACTTATACTCCTGGCTCCCCACCCCCAAAACAGAATACCTACATCTAGAGTCTGCTGCAACACCCTACCAACTGAGTGCCATTATTTTAGTTCTGTCTCAACCCTGTCCCAATGTGTTGGGAAATTGTGAGGATGTGGTTGAGCTTGGCAGTGCTGACCTGAGGAGTGCATCTATCCTGTCAGTCTTTCTACCAAGAGGTTGAGCAAGGAGGGACAGGAGTAACCCCAAAAGTGTGCCCCATCTTATCAGACTCCCTGCCTCACAAAGCACCCTGCATTCCTGATACTATGGTCATTAGATAAAAAGAGGGAGATGTGGGGGAAATTGTGAGGATGTGGTTGAGCTCAGCAGGGCTCACAAAGCACCCTGCATTCCTGATATTATGGCCTATCTACATAATCACTGTTTTGCCTGAAAGATCCCCACTCATTCCATTCTTTTGATCTATCTTCTTTCTACCCTCAAGACCCTCCCTGCCTCCAGGATATTATTAATCCTACCAGTTAAAACCCCTGCAACAGTTGCTAAAGAAGTTCCTACCTTTCCAGCCCCATTTTGCCTTTCTCCACCGCTTTCCTAGCCATTTCCATTTCCAACTTGCCATTTACAGGTCTGTCTTTTAAAAGCCATGGCTCTCTGATCAATAAATACATTGCATTGTCTTGCCACGTGTTTGGTTCCTGAGTCATCTCCCTTGAGTCACTGAGTGAGTAGCATCCCAGGCTGGCTTCAGTCGAGTTCTCTCAAGCCCAGAGAGTATACACCCAGGAAGAGACCCCCACGTTAGCCTGGAACCAATGGCGTGAACCATGGACTGATGTGCAAGCCATCTGCATCATGAAATTGAAGGACATACATGTTAAGATTCTAGACAGTGATGTGCATATAAGACCATGTCTGCTTGTGGCTCATTCTCCAAAACTATTCTTTCTCTTAATCTAATTAAATTAAAAGCTAAATAGATCATTCCATCATCTAAATAATGCAAACTTAATTTGTAAGCTAATTATACCCTTGGTGGTACTGACAGTATAAAGCTGCTATAATTTAACCCACCCAAGAATTACTAATCATTAAGAGCTTCCCTGGATCCTATCCATTCTTCTCAACTCCACTGCAAAGTGTAGTTTATTTTCTTTGATGGAATCAACTATCACAGCCAACACTTCATGTGTGCAAAGGAGCAAACAAGTGATTAGAGGTTTCATAAAATATTTCCTAATATGCTTATCCAAGTAGTTATCCAAGGTTCTGAACAATTGGAACCCAGACACAGGAATCAAACCTTATGACTAGAACCTTTGATGTTACAGTGAGAAGAAACATGCTCATTTCTACCATTTAGTGGCCTGATAAAGCAGTCTGGCTATAAGGTAAGCACTTAGTATCTGGACTGAAGTATGTATTATCCCATACCAGTCTTCCAAAGTAGTAAAGTACTATGAAAGTTACAAGTTACAATAGATTCCACCATACTATGAGATTATATTCTGGGAGATGGGGTACATGCTAAGATCAAGTAATTATCTGTTCTGGTGATTAGAAATCATAGGACTCCTATCAGAGGAAGGGATGACTATCAGGTAGCTGGCTCCTCAGAGCCAGGGTCACTCTTTATGGCAAGTTGATCTTCCAACAGATGTCAATTCAGTCACTATACAAGTTCATTATTCCCACACATGGTTTTCTCATACTTCCAAAGCTCTTTGTGAGTCCACTAGACAAGCATGAGATGCTTGGGAAAGGAAATTGATCACTCAAAAGGTTGACTAACTTCTCATCTAGTTTAGAACATCCTCCACAGTGGGGCCTTTGAGTTTCATTCAAGGTAAATCATACTTTGGACCCACACGAATTCTATTTCCATTTCTTCCCTTTGTCACTAGCCACATAATCTTGCACCTTCTAAGTTCATGACCAGTCACATCCTTAACATCTGAGCATACATCTATTTACATCATGTGCCTTTGCAAGCAGATTTATCAGATACCTATCAGGAGAACTTCCTTTCTTGTGGCCCTTCAAGATCACCATGAGTGGGGCCAGAATGTGATAGCCATTGAGATGCCATATTACAAAATTCCTTTTAATTTATTTTATTGATTTAATGATCTACAAAACCATAGGATAAGATGGGTATAATTCCACACAATTCCCACCACCAGAGTTTCATATCCCATCCCCTCCATTGGAAGCTTTCCTATTCTTTATCCCTCTGGGAGTTTGGATTAGGAATCACTATTGGGGGGGGGGGGGACAGAAGGTCAAAGGTCTGGCTTCTGTAATTGCTTCTCTGTTGAACATGGGTATTGGCAGGTTAATCCATATTCCCAGTATGTCTATCTTTCCCTAGTGGGGCAGGGCTCTGGAGAAGTGAGGTCATCTGCTCAGGGAAGTCAGGTTGGCATCATGGTAGCATCTGCAACTTAGTGTCTGAAAAGCATTAAGATATAAAACAGAACAAATTATTAAATAATCAGGAATATAAAGGTAAGAACATATCAGGTGAGATTTGGGGTCTCCATTTTGGAAAAAGCTAATAGGTCTATCATAGACATCTTTTTTATTTTTTATTTATAAAAAGAAAACACTGACAAAACCATAAGATAAGAGGGGTACAGCTTCACACAATTCCCACCACCAGAACTCTGTATCCCATCTCCTCCCAATAGCTTTCCTATTCTTTAACCCTCTGAGAGTATGGACCCAAGGTCATTGTGGGATGCAGAAGGTGGAAGGTCTGGCTTCTGTAATTGCTTCCCTGCTGAATATGGGCATTGACAGGTCGATCCATACTCACAGCTTGTATTGTAGACATATTCCAAGGGACCCATGACTTTACTAAGTATTTTATTTTTTTTGCTTAAGTCCAACAGCTGACATACAGGTGAGTGAAAGGGAGATGGTGACATAGTTGTGACAGTTGGAAATAGGACTAGAAAGCTGGATCTGGGCAGAGAGTAGTTCCCAAATATGGGAAAAGCATATAAATGTTAACTAAACCCCATCGATCTGATCTGAGGCCCATATTCAACACAGAGGTTACACAGGAGCCTGTGTAACCTCTGCATCCCTGCATCACATTCTGTGATCATAGCTAGGAACATGCTAGGCTGCATTCATTGCAGGACCCATCTTCTTCAAGTGGCAGAGTATGTTGATACAACCTCCCTTTAGAGAATTGGGCAGTCCCTACCATTGTTGATTCACATTGAGAGCAAGGTCCTGTAGAGGCCCCAAAAGGGTCCACTATGCTGTTTCTGATGGAGATGACCAGTGAGAGTGGTGAGAGGGATCTGTTAGAGTTCTAGGCTATCATGTCCGTATGGGAATCTCAGGATTCCCTGACTAGGGCCCTGGATAACGGAGTGGCCTGGTAGTGACAAAAAGAGCCATCATTAAAGTATGCCAGTCTCTTGCCCTTATCTAGCTTTTGTAGTCCTTACTTTGATAAGGTTAGCCTCAGAGTGGTTGAGGCAATTGAAATAGGAAGTGAGGAGAGTATCTAAGTCTAAGTAAAAACCATTTGATTAAGTACTTTATGGTGTCTTTTCCAGGTGGAACAAGTATGCAGAGTCACTGCAAACTTGTGAACTTTTCCTTTAAGGTATATATTTTGCCCTAACTTTTGGATACATGAGCACATGTGCTCTGTATCACATGGGCCCTGGCCTATATCTAGGTTCTGTGGCTTTGGTAGGAAGTGCACCACCCAAAATGGAATTAAGGAGTCCTATGAGCTCAGAAACGTCTCACCAGAGTAAAGGAGCTGAAGAGTTGACATTCCACGCCTAGCGTCTCTATAAAATTACTTTTAACATGTCTGAGTTTCTCTCCATGGGTATAAACTGAGTACAGTGACAACGTGGCAGGTTGATTTATATTCTAATCAACTGCTCAGGCCACTTAAGTTCTTGGGACCTATATAGGCCTTTTACATAAGGTTTCCCTTTGATAGACCAGTGGAGGTGTCCAGTGGTATGGGTATGACACTGTTTATTATAAGCAATATTCACTGCCTAGCAGGGATCAAAATCAAGCACCACTTCTCCATAGCAGCAACTTTAAAAAAAGGATGCCGGCATGACTTTGCTCCCCAAACTGCAGGGGTTTCTACTAAGATTCTCTTATTCTAAGTCCTAGGAAGAGAAGTCCACACAGCATCTACATCTGCTACTGACCTCCTGGATCACAGGAATCAAACAACATCCTGTTTTGGAAAGAATCTCTTCTGAGTACCACCTGAAGCCCTCAGCCTTCCAGGGAGACCAAGCATGGTATATGCTGCCTTCAAAAACTAAAACAGCACAAGTGTGCATGCCCACTACCGCCTTAACAGCAATAACGTGTCTTTGGGTGACTAGCTATTCCCTTTGAGCATCGGGGAAGGTCTGACAAATCAAGACTGGAGCTGGAGTGTCTGTCAGACAACCTTAAGGCCATTTTGTCCTCAGTGACTGTTTCCACATGTCACAAGTTTTTAACTCTCAAGACCTTCACCCCAGAACTGGAACACCACACTGCCTTCAAGCCTGAATGGGCCAGGTCATCAGTACATTTCCCTTAACACCTAGTTCCTTGTAGCCAATCAGATTGCTATTTTCCTCAGCCAGGGCTGATGATAGGCAACAGAAACAGATTCTAGGCAATTTAAGCAGAAAAAGGAAGCCATGATGAAGATCACAGGTAACCCACAAAATCCCCAAGGATTAGGATCTGGGTCTCTAAGATGATAAATGCTTTAGGACACCAAGGATAGGACAAAAGAGCGGCTGCTTCCAGTGCTTCCCAGAGCTTTGGCTTTGTTGCAACTGTGAGCAGAGGGGTTATCTAAAGTCCTGGAAGATTTGGCTTGTTTGCTTCTGTTCTAAATGCAGGGAGACCTTGTCTAGCCAGTCTGCATCTCACATCTACAGTACACTTGCAAGAAAGATTACATAAAGGGATTATATCCAGATTTGCTTCTGCAGAGGCATTCAGATATTGCTTCTCAGAACTTAAAGAATCCAGGGGCCCAGGTGGTGGCACACCTGGTTAAACACACATATCACCATGTACAAGGAGCCAAGGTTCAAGACACTGTTCCCCACCTGCAGGGGGATACTTCATGAGCAATGAAGCAGGTCTGCAGGTGTCTAGTCATTCTTTTCCCTCTCTGTCTCTTCTCCCTTCTCGATATCTTTCTGTTCTGTCAAATACAGATAGAAAGGGAAAAGGGGCAGGGGAAAATTGCTACCAGGAGTGATAGGTTTGTCATGTAGGCATTGAGTTCCAGCAATAATCCTGAAAGCAATAATAATAGTAAATAATTCCTCAAACATGAACAAAGGAACCCCCAAGACTGACAAAGTTTCATCCTAGCTAGATTCATCCTAGATGCTTCCTCTTATCTACTCATAGGATTGAAGCTCAGGACTCTCCTGCCACATTTAAGGGAACACAATCCAGACTTGACAATACAGTATAATTCCTCCAGTGCCCTTTAGAATACCTTCACTCAAAGCCACTTCAGAGATCATGTCCTTGTTGCCAAACTATGGCCACCAAAGAGAAACTTACCTGCAAAGGGTTTGAGCTGCAGAGACTCCACCTGGGGTGCAGGGCAACATCTGGTTCTGGGTGGAAAGTTAGAGATGAGGGAGAGAAGGGGAAGAAAATGCTTACAAACACGTTAGCATGACCCTGGGGGGTGGGAAACTACACTCACCCCTCTTATCATTTTCTCCTTGTGACCATGACTCTTTAATTGGCCTGTAGTTCCATCAACAAATGTTAATCCAGAAGCAGGGATAAGTGTGATGTTTTCTGTTACATCTGGAGCCCCTTCTTTCCATTCCTCGAATCAAGCTTCACACAAATGTCACCGTCAGTTACAAGTTATAGTATGAGGCTCATCTCGAGGCCCAGGCCCTGGGCCTTAGATTCTAGTAGGAATATCTGCTGCCTTTTGTGCTTCACGTTAGCTTCACCTTAGTCCAAATCTTCCTTCTACACTCTCTTAAGAGTTCTGAAACCTACAGAGGTAAAGCAGGGTCAGAACAAGAATTCTGGGAACCCAGCCTATGTCTCCCACTTTCCACCTAAAGCAGCAGCACCTAGTGATATACTATATTCTGGGGACTCCAGGTACAAACTCAAGCACCCCACCTTGAGGGGCTGCTGGGGACCCTTGGGATTTGATATATCAGGAATTATTATACATCATACAGCTACTCAGGGCTTGCCAACTAGATACAGGAACCCCAGCCCCACTGCTGGTGTAGGGAAAGTTTTACCTGAGTAAATGTCCATGGCTTGTAACAAGGACACAAAGTTTGGAGCCAGAAGTGAAAATGCATTTCTGTGGGTGTGAATCAGAGGCTTCAAAACTGAAGTCTTATTTTAATATCAGGTCAGTTGGGCCAAGTGAGGCAACTGTTTCCCCCTAGATTCTCAGGGGGAGCAGGATAAGAGCTGAAAGAGGTACAAACCACATTAAGGCTGCAAGTCCTATGAGCAGAGATGACTCAGCCTTCTCCACATGTCTGTTCAAGACCAGATGGCCCCAGCCCTTCTCTGGGTCAACCTGGTCAAACAGGTGCAATATTCACTTGGGCTCTGTTCACTCAGCCACCTGCTTGTCCTGGACCCTGCTGAAGAGTCACAAGAGGGTTGGTGCTCCTCAGAAAAAAAGGAGAGATTGGAATTCTTTGTGTGCTTCTTCCATGCCTTCTAGGGAGATCTTCTGGGCAACAACTGCTGTGGAGTCTCCCACTCAGGCATTATTTTCAGCATCTCGGTAACAGTCAATTGCAGAGTTGTTGATGCTGAAGTGACACTTCATTCTGATAGCCCAAGGATGAGAGACCAATGGTCTCTGGTCTCTAGTCTCAACTCTGACTCAGACCCCAGAATGAGTTCTAGTTGAGACAGGAACAAATCATTGCACTTAAACAACGCATCTTCCGCAAAACCTCCGGAGAAATCCTCTGGTGACTTCTTATAATTGCCAATGCCTGAGTAGATTAGACTCCTCCCTCACCCCCACCACTACCCCAGTGGTTTGCTTGCCTCTAAGGTATGTGCAACAGTTAGGGAATAAATAAACACAAGAAGGCAGTATCTCCCTCTTGTGCCCCAGGTCTTCACCCTCTGGTTCTGTTCTTTATAAGTTTGGCTCTTCCTGCTTCAGTCTCACTTCCAGCTTACCCTTCTCATGCCAGTTCAACCCACTGGAAGTTCAGTTTGGAGAAAATAGAAGGTTCCCTCTCAGTGTGATCTTAGATGGAGCTGAAGCCAGGAGTATGTAACAGCTTGAATAGACTTCATACCAAGCTACTTTCTGATAGTCAAAGGTCCAGTTATAGACCCAAGCTTCTAAGATTTCACAAGATACAGAGTAACATTTGCTTTCCAATTGCACTTCAAGCTCCCTATAGAGAGTCTGTAATAACCCATAGAGATGCCCCAAGTCTTCTCCCTACAGATCAGGGTCTGGTACTAGGGGCCTATTTCTACCTCCCAGACTACCATATTTCTTGGAAGCATGACTGGAAAACAAAGCACTTTAATTTCAGCAGTGGAGACCCATGAGAAATGTCCAATAAGCCCAACCCTCACAATCTTGCCTGCTCTCCTTTTAAGTCTAGTCAGCCTACCCACAATGCTTTGCACACCAGCACAGTCTGGATTCACCTACAGTCCACCATGCACCTGCGCACATCACTGCACTCTGTCAGCCTCCTGTCGCCAAGGCTGACGTCACCACTGTGTCATGGCTTCCGTCCATGGTCACTGGCATATTGCATCACCACACTTACCCATCTAGTCTTCTGACTCAAGCTCCCCATTTCTAGTCTCATACTAGAAACTGATTTGTACAGTATTGTTCTTTGTAGACAGCCTATGCCCTGTCCTATGCCAAGTTAGACCTATGCAGACCCACTAAGAAATCTTGTAATGTCTAGTGTCATTTGGTATCCTACTGACCTCTGTCCCCCCTCTTCAACTTCAGTTCTGTGAGTCTATAATCCCCTTTAAGGCTGCCTGACTCCAGTAGCCAGATCTTTAAGGTAGCTTCCCTACACAGTTGATGCCTTTTGCCTTTTGCTTGATCATTTCTAGTTGAGCCTTTGCACTGCTGATGTTTCCTGCGATTATTCAGTTATGTAATACTCTTTTCCTAGGAATATCTAGGTTATTGGCAAATCTTCCTCCTGAAAACATGTACTTAACACTCTATTCTTCCAACTCATTTTTTTATTATTGAATTTTTGTTTATTGGTTTAGTTTTTAATCACAGCACTGCTGAGCTCTGGCTTACGGTGCCAGGGATTGAGACTTGGATACCCCCGGCCCCGAAACCTCATGTATCAAAGTCTTGAATAACTATGCTATCTCTCTCCCCACCCCCAGTAAGATACAACTTCTTACTCACTTAACCTTCCCCTTTGAGGACATGGAAAGGTTGGATTGGGTATAAGGTTCAAAGGGACAGCAGTGTATTCTCCCCCATCTTCTGTACAAGGCGACAGCCTTGCCTAAGACCAGCCATACCAACCCAGCACCCCCTGCATCTGATCTTGGTCTTCTTTGACCTGCCCAAGCCCTCAGAAGGGCCAGTTACTGAAACCCCAGCACTGCCAGACCCATATTACTGGGAAAATTCACATCATCCAGGAGAGCCAGTGCTTCCAGCAAGGCTACAACTTAATCACTACCTGAAATATTTTAGGGAACCTGTCTCACTCCTTGAAAGGAAGATTGTCTAATTGTAAAAACTGGTACATTTTACTTAGTGCCCATGAATATAACTCAGGACTCCTGTTGAAACTGAGGTCTTAATCACAGGTCAGATGTTGGCAACAAACTAGATGAGGAAGGCCCTAGCAAGGGCACCAAACAATGAGGGGACAGAGCCCAGACAACAGGTCACACAGGCAGATGTGTCCTAAGGCACTGGAGCTCAAGAAACTTGAGAAAAATGAAGTGACCATGTATATCACGTCTCATTAAGGAGGGAGTCAGGGTGAGCTCTAGGGTAGAGAGAATGCCAAGGGGTAGAGAGGTAGCCAAATCTTGACCCAGGACCAAGTTAAATAAGGAACCTTTCCACCCAGCAGCAAGCTCAAGGTGAAGCAGTTAAGCTAGAGAAGTGAGGCAGAATGGAAGATGGTAGACTAGGTCACATGTCCCTTCTGAGTGAACACTGCTACATACATTGAGAACACTTGGTCCTACAAATGCCTAAATGACCCTGTTTCTAATTTTAGAAGCACTGGGAATAACCAATATTTGAACAACTTCCAGCCCTGAAGAAAGATGTTCAGGGTGCAAGATCTTCCACAGAAATGGACGATATTCCTTAAAGACATGTATTACCAAGTAGAAACAAGTGCAGGGCTATTGTAAATCCTTTCAGGAAAGAATCTGATTGGGCAAGATTAGAATTATTATAAAATTATTATACACTCATTTTTCCACCAAGGGCCTCTAGAATAAACTTAGATAACACCCATGCTGCTGACCTAAATATGATCACCATCTTTTTGAGTAATCCTGTTCAATACTATCTCTCAAGCATCTCTTGATTTTATTTCATCCCCTCACTTGTGCAGCTACAGATTTCTTCCTAACCAACAACCTGATGATGTCTCATTCTGATGACCTAGTCCATATATACTCATTGAGTTTGAGGGGTATTTGAAAGGACTTGTTTATCATGGGCACTGACTCCTCCCCTTGCTAAAATCCCATCAGTAGCTTCACAGTACTCTAAGGATACATATTTAAGTGTTCAGTTTAACTTAAAATTCCTTCCATGATGCTAGAGGTTCAAGCCTCTATCATCACCCTTGGCCATCTTTTCTGAGTCTTTCCAGCTGTTTATGTGACATTCCCAAGTCTAGAATCTTTAACCTTGAGAAATTGAGAAGAAAGATAAGTAAGAAATATCCTGGATATGAGTAGTACTATATAATACCCCAACATCTGCAAAGATTCATAAAGTAGACTAGGCACTTGAGCTCCTGAACTTTTCTGTGAGGTTCTGTGGTCTGGAAGTAAACAAGCTCTTTCTCCACTATCATCTCTCATTTTCTTCTCCATTCTTATAATGCTGTTCTTAAACTTACAATGAAAAATCTGCTTAAATGAGCTGATCCTTCAAAACTACAAGAGACCTTTGAGCAGCCAGCTGAGAAATACCATATTGGGGCTACTGTGGAACCACTAGAATTTGTCTAAAACATCCTACTTGGTTAATAACCTCAAGGATTAATAGAGATTCTTAGTATCCTCTCAGCTCAGTTCATGTTTCCACCAGTCACCACTATATCACTTCACCCCTAGGTCTTCAAGTACAGTCCCTTTAAGACCAATGTTGGTCATCATTTCTCCTTTGGCTAATTCTGCTTCTAAAGACCCCTTCTGTTTCTATTCATGTTGGTCATCATGTCAGGATCACAGCATTGCTTGATGCTGTGATCTATTTACATAATAATTGTTTTGTTTGAGACCCGCCCTGGTTTAATCCCCATTGGTTCGCGCTCTTTTTCCACTCTGCCCCCTTATCCTATGTACTTCATTTTACACCCTACAACTTCCATCTCAGAAGATATTTAAAGGCAGATCAATAAACACAGCAGGGTATTGTGTGTTCCCGCTCCATGAGTCCCATAGTCTCACAATGCTAGTTCCTGACCCCTTTCTTGCACAGCAGCCTAGGTAGGCTCTGATTCTCTCCAACCCAGAGACCATGTGCCTGGGAAGAAGCACCCTCAGGCTAGCCCAGTATCTGGTGCCCGAACAGGGACCTACCCCTCGGCTTCACACACAAGCAGCAGACCTGCAAAGGCACCACAGATAAGTATACGCTGCTTGGCTCTCTGCAAACCTCGTGTTAAGGCACTGTGATTCTTTTTCTTTTTTCCTTCTTATTATTTTTCTGAGACTCTTCCACCATGGGTGATCTTCCTCTTTATGAAGATGTTTTCCAAACTCTGTACTCCTTTTTCTCTATATAGTTTTTATATCTCTGGGACATTTTGCTCGGGGCTACACCTTGGATCCTTATGACCATGGTCACAGCTTTCAGGGGATATACAGGGCAACCTCCCAAAAGGCTAAGGGACCTTTAGGCTGAGGTCCAAGGGTTAAGGGAAATGGTCATAGCACTTACCCAGCACCATAAATGCTTACAAGAAAAAGCAAAACCTGTCCTGATCCTGGCACACCCTAAGCCCTCTGCATTTTGTTCCAAGGCTCCCGTTTTGGCAGACATGTTTCTGACTTCTCCTGTGGCCTCCACAGCTGCTTCTCTGGCTGCCACTTATCCAGGGTCTTCCACTTCCGTGACTCCTCCCCCAGCTGCTACACCACTATCAGATCAAGTCCACACATTCCTGGTAAACTTTGTCCGCAATAAACAAAAACCTCAGGCCTGGTATCCATACTCCTCCACAGATCTTAAAAAGCTTTGTCAGGCAATTAAGGAGGATGGAATTCATGTTCCATGGACCAGGTCCATTCTACAAGGCCTGCTCCAGAACTTTAATACCCCCCCCAAGATTGGAGGGACATGGCTCGCAATACACTCCCAGGCCCCCTCTACTGCTGGAAAATTGTGCCAATGCAGTCACATCTGCCATGTTGTCCCCTCAGGCTACTGCTAGTTCCCGCGAGAGTTGGGACATTCTCGGAATGCCTGTTCAGCCATGTTGTGCCCTCAGGGCATTGTCTATATCCCCACGATACTTGGAGTGCTTTGGTTACTCCTCCCCCCTCCCATTCTCACGAGAGTTATTATCCTATCCTGGAATGCTATGGTTACTCCTCCCCCTTCCCATTCTCACAAAAGCTGCTCTTATAAAAGCCCTTCTTCCGCACCTCGCTCTCTTGACAGTGCTTCACTCCGGTGTTCAGACGCAGGAAAGGTTACTGCGTGAGGCGGCCATTTTAGCTACCTCCACGTGGCCCAACCTGCCTCTCTAGCACCCAGCTCTGAGTTGCCAGCGCAAATAAAGATTTGTGTTTCCTCTTCACTCCGGACCCCCCCTCTCTTCTCTGTGGCATGCGCACAACAACACTCTACCTGCAATGGGAAGCATTTTTTCATGATGAATGCTTACAGCAATCCCAGAGAAATAGTCAGAATCAGCCTGAATGGAATTTCGAAGCACTATCTAGAACGGGTCATTTTGAAACCAGAATTCAGCAGGCAGAGGCCAAGTTTTCACCCAGTGATTTTGATCAGGTACACCTCTGCACATTACAAGCATGGGAGAGGTTAACACCACCCACGGGAGCAAACTCAGCCCCCATTCTCTCCCTTCACCAAGAACTGGATGAATCCCTGGCTAAATTCACTGCCAGGGTCAAATCAAGTTTAGAAAGAAGGATTTATAATCCTGATGCCCGTTGTCTCCTCCTGCAGTCCATTATCTGGGATGGCATACTTCCAGATTTCCAACAGGCATGACTCAGTCTTAAAAAAAAAACACCCAGATACCTGGATTTTAGTGACACAGGAACTTAGATCAAGCTCTTATCAGACACCCATTATGACACAGGCCTATGCAGCTACCCTACATAAGCAAAAGGGGGCTTGCTTTCAGTGCAGTCGCCAAGGGCATTGGCATAACCAATGTCCAGAAAATAAGCCGTGACCCCGCCCCAGTCAGGGCAACCCGCCCCAGTCAGTCAAGACCCCGAATGCCTTGTGCCCAGATGCCAGAAAGTGTTTCATTGGAGGAGAGATTTTTGGTCAAGGTTTCATAGAAATGGCACGCCCCTGTCGAATGTAGACTTAAGTAGGGATTTAAACTAGGCCCGGGGCATCCCTCAGACCCGCCTTCAAGAGGGAGTCAAGCTGGTCGCCTGCTCAGTGCCATGCCCTTCTTCCATAAACAAAAGCCCAGCCCAGGACCCAACCCATCACTCCGCCCACCACGCCATGTAGCAATAGCAGATATGAAGGAGCACGCAGCATGTGGGAACTCCCAGCGTAAAAAATAACTGACTGGAGCAAATGAATGGCTCAGATTCAGAGCCTGAGATTTTGTGGACCACCCCTGTGTTAGAAAGGGGTCACCCAACTATGACAGTGAGGACTGGCAATATTCCCTTTAAGTGTTTGACACAGGGGCAGACAAGACGATCTTAAGACAAGCAGAGGTTCCCCAGAGTTGGGAACTCCTCCCAGGACGGCATTTACATGGCATTGGAAGGTTGACTCAAGCATTCCTCACATGAGATTCGCTTGTGTGGGAAGATCCAGAAGGGACTACCAGATGCTTTCATCCTTTAATAGCTGATATAAGCACCAATTTACTGGGCAGAGACTTGCTGGAATCTTTAGATGTAGTAATATCCTCAGAAGCCTCTGTGGGGCACCACACTCACTCCTGTGAGGCTAGACCCAACCAACACCCCAAATACTAACTGTCACTGTTCATAACAGAACTCCCTACTTATATCGGCTTTCTAATGAGCCTGTCTGGGTGGAGCAGTGGCCTTTGCCTAGGGAGAGGCTAGAAATTTTAAAAGCTCGCCCAAGAGCAGTCATCCTTGGGACACATTTGTCATACCCGGAGCCCATGTTTGTCATACCCGGAGCTCCTGTTTTTGTGATTAAAAAGCACTTGGGAAAATGGCACCTCCTACAAGATCTCCATGCAGTTTATAAAACCATGCAGGTTTGGGGCTCCCCCCAAAGGGGTTTGCCTCTTGCTTCTGCGATTCCCACGGGAATTACAGTCATAGCTATTGACATATGGGATTGTTTTTTCTCTATTCCCTTGCACCCACAGATTGTAAATGTTTTGTCTTCTCTCTTCCTTCTATTAATAACGCTAGCCCTGCTGATAGATTTTAATGGGTGGTACTGCCCCAGGGCATGGCCAATAGTCCTATTTGTCAAGAGGCTGTTAAATCTGCCCTTTATCCATATATTCATAAGGACCTTAAGTTTTTTCATTATATGGATGACCAACACAGATAGAAACAACAGGGGTCTTTAGAAGCAGAATTAGCCAAAGGAGAAATGATGACCAACAGACTGATATTAATTTTATCCATTCATCATATCTAACCTTTGACCAAATAGACCACCATGCCATATTTCCCTGTCAGCCAAGCCTTGATCCTATATTCTACATGTATTCTGTCGGACTAGCTTCGCGAGCGGAGACAGACGACCAGGGACTCATGGTTGAGCTGTAGGCAGTATCTCTTTATTCATGCAGGACGCAGCACAATCTAAGCCGAGCTAGACTAAAACTAACTACTATATTTAAGAACTATTCTGTCCTTAAATATACTGGCCAAGTAGAGTGGAAACAGGATGTGACATAGAGAGGGTGGAGCGAAAAGTGACTGGTGCAAATCAGGGTGTACTACGAGAGGGGGTGGAGCAGAAACACATCATGAACCAGTGGGGATTAAACCAATGCCCTGCAGTGGTTATGTAAATAGAATACAGTGGTTATGTAAATTGAATACAGTGTTAAGCAGGGGGTATTAAACCAATGAAACAGAAGGGGTTTTTAGAAGCAGAATTAGAAGCATACCAACAGTATTCCATATGTTCCATATATGCCTGAAGCATCAGGTGAAAGTGATGGGAACAGAAGGCAACAGTAGCTCTGGATGTGCCCATAGGTTGAGTCTATTCAGGACCAGTAATGAGTTTTCTCTTCGTAACTTTCAAATTTGCTTTTTGCTGAATATCTATGAGGCATTTTGTATTACCTTCAGATCCCTATGTGCCAGCATTTGTTGTTAAATAAATATTCCCCAGTTCCACAATAGACAGGCAGCTCTGCATTCATGAGAGCAGGTGATGTACTACAAAGATTCACTGGGAAGGTAAGACCCTGGGAAGTTAAAGCTAGTCCTGAGTCAACTGAGGATTGATTACCTCAACAGCCAAACAGGTTGGCTGCAGGCCAGGGAAATTCAGCCAAATACAGGGAGCCATGGTATTCAGCCCAAGGAGATAGCTCAGGTAAGAATTTAAAAAGGGAATGTTTTAACCTTTGGCATGCATGAGTTAAGTGTGTATGTTTTATACTTCCACAGTTTTGGCTACAGAACTTGAGTGGGCTCCAACCTGCAGTTCCAGGGAGCCATTTCAGCTTAATGGGGATTCACAGACCTTCGAACTGTGACCAAGGCTGGGTTCTATATGGCTACCCCTATGCAAAGGCTTCCTTAAGACCCCATGAGGGATCTGGCCAGGCAAGCATCTGTGTGGAGTCAGAACTCTCCAGAGTCCAGCTTTAACCCTACCCTTGTGTGACATCATTCATGAAGCTAGGCACATAATACATGGGTATTTTTTAGTCCAAGAGTTGCCCAAATGTCTTGGGCTCAATGTTGGGAGAATTTAAAGCTAGGATATAGTGGAGACTATGTCATCCAGATGAAGCCAGAGAAGCTCCAGTTCCTATGTGAACAGGAGTGGCCCTATTTTGAAGTGGATTGGCCAAGTGAGAGCAGCCTAGACATCCCAACAATCAGGCAACTCAGGGACATCTACTTAAGTAACCCAGGTCACCAAGACTAGTTCCTATACATTGACATGAAGTATCTCCTCTCCTCGAGTCCTCCTGGCTGGCTCCAATTCCACATCAAGAGCAGTCTCAATGACCAGGAAGCTGTGCTCCTAGCATCCTGCTCAATAAATCCTTTCCAGCCCCTGGAGAAGACCTGTATCAACCAATCCTGTGCAACCCCACCACAGAGGAACTGCCACCAACCACTGCATTATGCTGTGAGTTCCTTGACACCCTCCCAGGGAGTGCCTGCAATGTCATCATCACTGCCATCAAACCAGCCAAAGACTTCCAACAGGGACTTTACATACTTGCCTGCAACTACCTGCCTTTCACCATTACAACCATCATCTCAAGCTCCCAACTTGTTCCAAGCCGCTTTAGCACCAACCTCTTTAAACAACCAATAAAGCAGATACCCATCTCTACCAGACACCATCACTACAATGCCATGCTCTCCTCCAGCACTCTTCCTGCTAAGAGTCCAAGCTGGCCAGATTGTGTCTCAACCAGATGGCTACTTCATTCACAGGCCCTCTACATTCATTTATCAGCCCTTTTCCACCACTGATCTTCTGAATTGGTACCACCATACTCCACCTTACAGCAAGAAGCCTCATGATAATTGACTGTTGGGCAGTAAGCTAGCTTCCCTCTGATTAACCCTATGATCTATTTACATAACCAGTTACCTAGGAACCAACCTGCCTCCAGGGCATTGGTTTAATCCTGCTGTTTCATACTCTTTTTGCTTCGCCCCCTCTCCTTGTCACACCCTGATTTCCACCAATCTCTTTTTGCTCCATCCTTTCTATGTCACATCATATTTCTACCCTACTTGGCGAGTATATATATATAAGGACAAGATTGTGATTAGAGATAGCTTAGCTTAGATTGCACTGCATTCCACATAAAGAGATACTGCTTCCCAGCTCAGCCATGAGTCCCTGGTTGTCTGTCTCCTGCCAGCAAAGCTAGCCTGGCATAATGGTGCCCTGAACAGAGGCTGGCAAATGGTGCCCAACCAACTTGGGACCTAACCTGCCCATCCCCCAGATAAGTAAACTTAGCTACCTATCCACTATTGGCTGCCTTTCTACTTATGAAGAAGTTTACCAAAGCCTCTACTGTTTCATCATGAGACAGTTTCTCTGTCTCTGGAACATTTTGCTCTGGGCCACACTTTGGTTCCCTGACCAGGAACTTTGGTTCCTTATGACTGTGATCGTAGAGCTTGGAAGATGCACGGAGATTTCTCCTTGGACTTTCTGGATTTCCTCTCCCATGTTTCCCGAGGAGAAGGACTACATTTTGCTCTGGGCCACACTTTGGTTTCTTATGACTGTGACTGTAGAGCTTGGAAGATGCATGGAGATTTCCCCTGGAACTTTCTGGACTTCCTCTTCCATGTTTCCTGTGGAGGACTACTCTAACTTGAAGAGCATTCTCCAGTACCCTGGAAGTCCCCAAGAATGGAGAAACATGGTTAGTTCTAATCTCCTGATTCAATTCTTTCTTCGATGGGAAGACATTTTTAAAAATGGGTGCCTGCAGCAATCCAGCAGGAACCTTCAGAAGCATCCTAAATGGAATTTCGAGGAGCTTTTTGGACTAGGACGTCCTCCAGGGACTAATGATGCTACATAGTGAGATATGGATAATCTGGTTCAAGGTGAAAGAAGCAAAAAGGGCCTACTGCTTTTTTCTCAATTCCCCCCCTCGTGTTCTCTCTGAATATCTTAAGTTTGCTGTCTGCTTTCAGTTGCGTTTTGTAGAAAAGTGATTTGAATGACTTAATTTTTGTATGGCCCATTTTGCTGTGAGTATTCTGAAATTTAATTGACTTAAAAAATGCTGGACACAGCCATGATTTTTAGAGACATCCAGAAACAATCCAAAAAAATTGTTTTTTTTTCCTCTTTTGATTTTTTTTTAACGTCTTGAAAATTGTATGAGTTATGGGCAGGGTAGATAAAGCCATGGTTATGTTAATGATTCGCATGCTTGAGGCTTCTAACCATGGTTCTTCTGTTTACCTTTCCACATTTTATTGAGTTTAAACTGTTTAAACAACCTTAAAATCATACTAGAAAGGACTTACAATTATAATGGAGTTATCAATTATAGTAAACTTCTAATCTGCTACAAGTTTTGTTTGACAAGTAAGTGAATTACAGCTGTCAAGTCTTCACATGAAAAAGCATCTGCTCTAATGAAATCCCCGGAAATCTATTTGGACCCGTTCTCTGACATTGCCCACAAGATGGCACGACTACAGCAGTGCCCTCCCAAAACCAATGATGTGACCTGGCACAACCTGAAGAAACTGATTCACAGACTCCAAAGCTCACTCTCTACAGAAAAGCGGAATTCCAGTGGCTGACCTTCTCCATTGAGACAGACATGCAGCATTTCATCCCCTGGCATTTCTTCCATGGTCATCTGCTTTGGACTGACACTTCTATTGGACTTACTGGTACACCTCTTAGACACTTTACACAACTTTACAGCAGTTTCCCTTTATGCTGCTGGGTTTCTCTAAGACTGACCGTAGCAGTGTATGGACTTTGCAGCCAAAGCCTTGGGACTTTATAGGCCAAGCCCCCTCGCCTGCAGACTCTGTCCCCAGAGTCAGGAAACCTCCCTCCTTACTAGGTCATGCCCACAGAGGCAGGAAATGCCCTTTGAGGCATGAAACACCCCCAGAGGCAAGAGATGCCCACAGAGACAGGAAACGCCCTTTGAGGCAATAGATGCCCCCAGAGGCAAGAAATGCCCTTTTACCTGCTAGGCACTGCCCTTTGATGCAGGAAACATCCCTTCAGGTCTCCCCTTGGCATCACACTGGTTCTAGCTACTCTCCTACTTATTCCTGTCTTGTGCCAGTTCCTTTGAAAATGCCTGTACAATATAGGTGTCTGTTCACCCCACACTCCTGATACTGTGGCCATCAGTTAAAAAGAAAGGGGGAGATGTTGGGCAGTAAGCTAGCTTCCCTCTGCTTATCCTTATGGTCTATTTACATAACCAGTTACCTAGGAACCACCCTGCCTCCAGGGCATTGGTTTAATCCCATTGATTCACACTTTTTGCTTCACCACCTCTCCTTGTCACACCCTGATTTCCACCAATCTCTTTTTGCTCCATCCTCTCTATATCACATCCTGTTTCGACCCTACTTGGTGAGTATATATATATAAGGACAGGATTGTGATTAGAGATAGCTTAGCTTAGATTGTGCTGTGTTCCACATAAGTAAAGAGATACTGCTTCCCAGCCCAGCCATGAGTCCCTGGTCATCTGTCTCCTGCCTGTGAAGCTAGCCTGGCATAATGGCGCCCTGAACAGGGACTGGCAATTGACCTCTTGGAATCAATTGTGTAAGCACACCTCCCAATTTGGGATGATTTCAGACAGCTCCTGACCACCCTCTTCAACACATAAGACCACCACCATATCCTCATTACCTCCAGAGACTGACTCCAGACACTAGCCCCCAGAGGAGTAATAGGCACTAAGACCTGGGATGAACATGCATTCCCAGAGGACAGGCCAAACGGAGACCCTAATAAGAGAAGAACAGGTTAGTCTGGACTTGATGAGAGAATCTCTGCTCCAGGAGATCTGAGCAGGAGCCACACAGGTCATAAATTTGACTAAAGTGACAGATGTCCTTCAGAAAGATGAGAGCCCAGGGGGACTTTTATGAGAGACTATGCAAGGCTTACCAGATCTATATGCCTTTTGATCCAGAAGCCCCTGATAACAGGACTACTCAGCCTTTGTGTCACAGTCATATGCAGACATTCAGCAAAACCTCCAGAAACTAGAAAGCTTTGCAGAAATGAATATTTCACAGCTACTAGACATTGCCTCCAGAGTTGTTGCAAACAATGAAATGGAGGCAAAAAAAAAAAAAAAAAAAGAGGCAAATAGATGAAGACTAAAGCTGTAATCATGGCAGCAGCCCTTGTAAAGGCACAGGGCCAACTGACTCGAGAGAAAGGCAACAGAAATAAGTTAAACAGGATACAACCCCATCAGAAAAAATAAGTGCCATCACTGTAAAGAAAAGGGACACTGGAAGAAAGACTGTCCACAAAGGAGGCAACCCTATAGATAAGGCAGGTCCTATCATGAGACATCTGATGCCCTAGTGATGACTGGAGGCTGCAAGGGGAAGCATCCATGGACCATGAGTCAATTGGACTGTGGGAGATGCATATCCCCCAACCTGGGTAAAGGCCTGTCACTTATGCATTGAGTCTTGAGGAGGTTGACCCCAAGGCTGACCTGGCCTAAAGGCGTGACCCTCCTCAACTCTGTAGGCTGAGATGGCATCAAGCTCAGGGGGTCCTTATACGCTGGTAGCTTGCCTTTGAGCCTGAGCTGGATATGAAAAGCGGGTGTAACCTAAGAGCATGAATGAGGTGCACCTGGGGGTAGTTAACATGGCATGAGTGTCATGTGCTTTCTTCATTGGGTCCTACATACTTCCCCTATGTTCTTACTAAATGGTGATCAGTGTATCTAACCCTGTGTGTGAACAATAAACAAGCTGTCTCTGAAGTTGAAGTTGAAAGTTGAAAGTTGGTCCTTTCCTCTATGCCTCACCCTCACCACCAATTCTCCATGTTGCTACTGTTTCTCCCCTGGCTGGAGGATGCCCAGCAAGAAAAATGTGCCTTTTCCAAAACCACCTGTAACCAATCAACACATGTCACACCCATAAGGGTAATGGGTACATAAGCTGCTTTCCAAATCAGCCAGAAGTCTGGCGTGGCAGGAGTCCCTAGATTCCACAAGCATAATAAAGTATCTCCCTGCCCTCCACATGGTCTTGGCCTCAGACTGGTCCTTTGGATCAGCTACACTCGGGGCCGTAACACTCGGGGCCATAACACATGCTCCAAGCAAGCCCAGACCTGGCCTTATGCCTTCCATGCCCCCAACTTCCAGATCCACTCCAGAGTTGATGCTCCCTATCCCAAGATATTTCTCCAACTCTTGGTCAGGAAAGTATTCCTTTGATGAAATGGATAAGCTGATGAGTCCACGGAATGAATTTAAGTACCCATAGAGAACTATGTTGTCTGACGCCAAGCTCATGTCTCAGAACCAAGTTACAGGAAAGTCTTTAGCAGATCTGTGTATATGTTAACTTGTGAAAGACATTGGAGGAAAAAAGTTCTTGATTCAAAGAGACCATTGCACCCTAAGCATGGAGGCAATGGCAGATTACTTCCATAATCATTCCTTCTCCTGTACTCAGGGCCATCTGAATCTGGTGCACAGTGGCCATGAACACATAGACTTGAGCAGGAACTACACTTTAAGGTACTAAGGACCAGGTCTGTGATTAAAAAAAAACTTGGTGTAATGAAGAAAAGAGACTTGTGCATTAAGGAAACAGGGGTCTGTTGTGATGGAGAGCCCTGAACAGGTAGAATCCAAGAAGGCATCAAAATATGCAAAGTTATTATGGCTAGAACTAAAGAATTATATTGGTAGCAATAGAGTACTTGCATGGGTATTGTAGAACTCCATGTACAAACATGGAAAGATCAACTAGACATAAGGAAATTATAAACTAGAAAAGATGGGTTTGTAGACATTTACAGAACATTCTGCCCTAAAAAATAGTTTCTTGACTGCACAGGGAAAATCAGTCCATGAGGGCATAATAGGCCCCAAATATTTTAAGTCAAAATGCTGGCCCCAAAAGAGCTATCAGTCAGGAAATTTTTAAAAATCATCCTAAGGGGACCCATTCCCCATATCAGCAAGGGTTCTGGGGAGGATAGACCTCAGAATATAGAAAGCAAAATGGGACAGTCTGGAGACACCCTTCACTTATGTCCCAGAGCACTCATGCTAGAACTGGATCCTCAGGAATTAAATTTGCTGAAAGAACTTAGCCTAGATGCACAGGGACAAGAATAAAATAGTTAAGTTCTGTTCTGAGGATGGTGAAATTCCCTTTCATTTGAGAACAGTGCTGGTGGACCTCCATGACCCAAAGAGCTCAGGCACCAATATGGCTCTGGCAGGACAACTAATGTGAATGTTCAACCACTGGGCAAAGGCCCTCCAGAGCTCCTCAGCTTCTGCAGACAGGTCCACACAGCCCCAAAAGAACAATACTTACACACACCAGCTTACTGCTACTCCAAGACTCTAAGATCAAATGGTCTTGGTATACAAATATTTGTAGAGCATGTTCCTAGGACAGAAATACTCTAGTAGAGGAGGATCAAGGGCAGGTAAAAACCAGGAAGAGGATTCCAAGGTGACTATCCCTCACCCTAACAATCTTTCTATTCTTGTTTCCTCCATTCTGCCTTGGATGCTTCCATCAGTGCCATGAAGCAGAACCTTTGGACTACCTCCAGTGGTAGACTCTACCTACAAGGCATGTACCAAATGAAGTCAGAATTCTACAGTAGCTAGCTACCTAGGAGACTCCAAGGTGACAGTTCTGGAAGGAGGAAGTAGATATTCAAATAGCCAGTCTGCCTGCCAGGCATTAAGCCAGCTCCCCCTGCTCCACCCTGCATTCCTGATGCTATGGCCTATTTACATAATCATTCTTTTTCCTGAAAGATCCCCACCCACTCCATTCCTTTGATCTATCTTCTTTCTACCTCAAGACCCTCCCTGTGTAACATTAATCCCACCAGTTAAAACCCTCACAATAGTTGCTAAGGAAGTTTCTACCTTCCCAGCTCATTTTTGCCTTTCTCCACCCCCTTTCCTAGCCATTTCTGTTTCCAACTTGCCACTTCCAGTTCTATCCTATAAAAGTGTTGTCTCTCTGATCAATAAAGACATTGAATTACCACTCTGCCATGAGTTCAAGACTCTCTCCTACATTACTGAGTGAGTAGCAACCCAGGCTGGCTCCAGTCGAGTTATCTCCAACCCGGAGAGCATGTGCCTGGGAAGAGGTACCCCCACACTATCCCAGCAACTGGTGCACCAACGTGGGGCCTACCCCCCCCCCTCGGCTCCACACAAGTAGCAGATGTAGAAAGGTGCCCCAACCTGCTAAGTATATGGCCGCTTGGCCCTCAGCAGCCTCATGTTTAATGAAGGTACTGAGGTTCTTTTTCTCCCTCTTTTTTTTTTCTGAGACCCCCTCTGTCATGAGCAATCTTCCTGATTATCAAGAGGATTCCCAAATCCTCTATTCCTTTTTCACTAGAGAGTTTCTCTGTCTCTGGACATTTTGCTATGGGCCACACCTTGGTTCCTCTTGACCATGATCACAGCTTTCAGGAGATATGCAGGGCCCCATCCTAAAAGGACCAAGGAAGTTCCCATTAAGACTTCCCTGGTGGAGAGTGGCAACTGTAACTTGGGGAAACGACCCCAGTCTAAGGGACCTTGAGGTTGCTGTGAGGGCCACTGTTACTCCATATTGTCCTTAGGTTCCCTCCATATTAAAACTTAGTAATTACAGATGCCATACAGCTGCACCATATCCTTGAACAAACACTATGTTAGTCAGCAATTATTCTGCAAACTGAGGTCATGGCAACCTCAGTAATCAAAATATGTTTAACCAGCAAAATATTAAGTATAATCAAGGACTGCATAACAGACCCCCCTGACAAAGACTGTCACAGACACCTGACAAGGACTGTGTCACAGACCCCCCCGACAAGCACTGCATCACAGACCCCCCCCCCGACAAGCACTGCATCACAGACCCCCCCCCCCTTAACAAGCACTGCATCACAGACCCCCCGACATGGACTGTGGTCATGGACCTCCCTGACAAATTGATTTGAACATTAAGTGAACTCTTTAACTGACCACACACCCCCTTCCTAACATGTTTAAAAAGAACCTGTTTGCATTATTTCAGAGCTCATATGCCACTGTTGGGAAGTGCATGTAGCCCTTGCGTAAGCTTGCTTCAGTAAAGGCTCTTTGCTTTTACATGTGATTCTGGCCTCCACTTTGTGGGAATGGGATCTGAAATCTGGGCATAACAGTTGTGATCCAATATTTAAAGGAGTTGGTCATCTGCTTGCCCAGTACCATACATGCTTTCTAGAGAAAGAAAAACCTGCTCCGACTGTGACCTAAGCCCTCTGCATTTCACCCAGCAGCTCCCTTTTCCAACAGACACATCTCTGGCTGCTCCTGCTACTTCCGCGGCTCTGCCACCTTCCGATACACCACTATCGGACACAGAATACCTTTGCCGGCTTTGTGATGGAGCTTTTCCTCTGGATCAAGTCCATTCCCAGTAGACGTTACCTCCAATAAACAGAGACCTCAGACGTGGTACCCGTATTCCTCCACAGATTTTAAGGAACTTCATAAGGTCATTAAAGAGAATGGAGTTCATGCTCCATAGACCAGATTGTGGAGATTAGAATATAGAGATTAGAAATTTACTTCTTAGAGACTGTTACACTAAAACCAACTGTTACTTGTTAGAGACTTTTACATTGAAACCAACAGTTCCTTGTTACAGCCGTTAAAGCCATTAAAGCCGTTAAACTGAATCCAACTGCTCTTGTTCTGTGTACTATAAAAAGCCAAGAGCAACAATGTTGCGGGGTCATCGGCAGCAGACTCTCCCCTTGTGTGGAAGGGTGTCAGCGGCCCAAGCTTAAGCTTGCTAATAAAGGATCTTGCTATTGCATGTGATGCTGGTCTTCCTTGTGTCAGATTGGGACTCGAACTTCTGGGCACACAAGATCTCTTACAAGACCTTCTCCAGGACCTTAACATTCCCCAAGACTGGGGGAACTTAGCTCGCACTACGCTTCTAGGTCCACTCTTCCTTCAATGGGAAGCATTTTTTTAGAGATGAATGTTTACAGCAAACCCAGAGGACTTGCCAGAATCAGCCCGAGAGGGATTTTGAGGCTCTGTTTGGAACTAGAATTCAACAGGCAAAGGCCAGGTTTCCATCGGTTACTTTAACCAGGTGCACCTGTGCCTTGCAGGCTTGGGACAGGCTAACACATCCTAAGGGGAAAAGTCCCACCCCTATTTTCTCCCTCTGCCAGGAGTCGGATGAGTCACTAGCTAAGTTCATAACAAGAGTGCAATCAAATTTAGAAAGAAAATTTTCTGACCCAGATGCCACCAACTTTTATTAAAATCCATAATCTGGGACAGAATGCTACCATACTTCCAGTGGGTGTGCCTTGCATTAAAAGATGAACATCCAGACTGCTGGATTATAGCGACTCAGGAGATCGGATCAAGCTCTCATCAGGCAACCACTATGGCACAGGCCTTTGCAGCCGCCCTAGATAAGCAAAACGGGGCTTGCTTTCAGTGCAGTTGCTAAGGACATTGGCATAACCAATGTTCAAAAAATAAACCATGACCCCAATTCCAGTCAGGGAGCCAGAGGGCCCAGACACTTTGTCCCAGGTACAAGAGAGGCTATCATCTCAAAAGGGACTGCCATTCTAAAACTCACAGGGATGGTATGCCCCTGCTGAATTTAGATCTAAACAGGCATTTAAACTAGGCACAGGGCATCCCTCAGTCCTGCTTTCAAGAGGGAGTCAAGTGGATCACCCACTCGGACCATGCCTCTCTTCCGTAAACAAGAGCCCAGCCCAGGACCCAACCTGTCCTTCTGCCCACCACACCATGTAACAATAGCATAGGGTGAGCGGGACGGGAGCATGTGATGTGTGGGGGCTCCCAGTATAAAACCAGCAGGCTGGAGCAATTGAATGGCGCAGATTCAGAGGCTGAGATTTTGTGGACCACCCGTTTTTGAAAGGGGACACTGTACTATGACTATAAAGATAAAAATTCCTTTTAAATGCTTGATAGATACAGGGGCAGACAAGACAATTTTAAGACAGAGGTTCCCCCGAATTGGTAACTCCTTCCAGGACCATGCCTACATAGCATATGAGGATTAACACAAGCTTTCCTAATGTGAGATTCGCTTGTGTGGGAAGACCCTGATGGCAATACCAGAGATTTTCATCCTTTAGTAGCCAACATTAGCACCGACTTATTAGGCAGAAATTTCCTGGAATCTCTTGAGGTGGTATTGTCCTCTGATACCACTTCTGCAGGGTGTTGTTCTCACCTTCGTGAGTCCTCTAGACCTGACCAGCACCCCCAATACTAACTGCCACTATTTGTTACAGAACTCCCCGCTTAGATTTATCAAAGAGCACTTGTCCTGGGCACATATGCATCATTCCTGGAGCCCATGGAACACCCATTTTTTGATTAAAAAACGCTTGGGAAAATGGCACCTCCTCCAGCACTTCCATGCGGTTAATAAAACCATGCAGGTCTGGGGCTCCCCCTAAGGGGTTTGCTTCTTGCTTCTGCAATTCCCACAGGAATTCCAATAATTACTATAGATATACAAGATTGTTTTTTCTCTATCACCTTAAACCCACAGGATCATAAATGTTTCGCCTTCTCTGTTCCTTCTATTAATAATGCCAGTCCTGCTGACAGATTTGAATGGGTGGTACTGCCCCAGGGCGTGGCCAATAGTCCCACTATTTGTCAAGAGGCCGTTAAAGCTGCCCTTCCTCCATATATTCATAAGGGCCTTAAGGTTTTTCATTATAGGGATGATGTCTTAATATGGGGAAAATTAGATACAGATCTCTCTGCCCTATGTGATTTTCTTATCCCCTGCCTTAAAGAAAAAGGGCCTTAATGTAGCTCCTGAGAATATACAAATAATTCCTCCGATATCTTTCTTAAGCTCAGAGATTTCTCTAATGCAGATTTATACCTTAAAACCTTCTGTTACTTTTCTTCTCATCTCACTCTTGTTTCTTTACAAATGTTTCTCGGAAATTGAAATTATCTTAGGCAATATCTTTATCTCCCCACTTGCTGCCTCCAACAGCTGTTTGATCTGTTAAAAGCAGACAAACAGCACTCCTAAAAGTGTACGTTAACCCCCAAAGCAGGTCTTATCAAGACATCTGCTGTTCAAACTCTTGGGGTTAACCCCCAAGGCTTAAAAGCCAGCAATCTTTGGCAAGTTTATGTTACCCACTTACCCAACTATGGCAAACAAAAATATGTGTTTGTCTCAATTTATACCTTTTCCAAATTTATGTGGGCTATAGCTCAGACTGGAGAAAGCTCAAAAAAGCTTATAAGCCATATGCTCTCCTGTTTTGTTGTGATTGGCATACCTCTTCATCTTAAAACTAACAATGGGAATGCTTTCACTTCAAACATTTTAAAGGCTTTTGTTCCCTCTAGAACATTCCTCACACTACCAGAATTCCCTTTAATCCTCAGGGACAAGGCATTGTCGAGAGGGCCCATCAAACTCTCAAGAAGAAAAAGTTAAAGAAAGAGGGGAAATATATTCCCTCAATATCCAGCTGGCAAAAGCCTTAACTACATTAAACCTCTAATCTTTAAAAAAAATTCGAACCAACCTCCGATTATTGTTCACTGGTAAACACCATCCACCTTCCCCACTATTAAGGTCAAATGGGATAACCCTCTCAATAAAATTTGGAAAGGGCCAGACTCCCTATTGATCATGGGAAGGGGTTTTGCATCTGTGTTTCCACAGGATTACTCAAAGCCTGCATGGCTTCTCGCCCACTATGTCCGGCAATGCCCGCAAGATGGCACAGCTATCCCTGAAGAAGAAACACTACAAGAGGATTAGGTGCAAGACGCCCTACAGGACTCATAATGTGACATGGCAGGACCTGGAAAACCTGGTTTACAGAGCCCAAAAAACAAAACTTCCCTACCGCTTCTCTCTACCCCCTCATTCTCTGAATATTTTAAGCCTGCTGTCTTCCCCCTCTACTTCACCCATCACCCTTTGAATGTATCAGGTAGGGTAAACAGTCTGCTATCACTATTCCAGCAAAATTTCTACAGCTGTAAACCCCAGCTCCATGCTATCATTGGCCAGTTGTATTATTGTGTTATGAATGACTGAAAATCTTACATACGACCCATTTTGCTCAGAGTACTCTGAAAATTAATTGACCTTATATGGAAATGCCAGGCATGGCAGAGGTTTCTGGAGATGTCCAGAAACAGTCCTAAAAATTTGTTTTTTCCTCTTTTGATTTTAAGTCTTAGTATGAATGTGAAACCTTTAGTCTTGGGAACTGAGTAAAAATGGTTCAACTAAGACAACACAGATCAAAATTTGTGTTTGACATGATATGTCTTCGTAACAAAAGGTTTTCTCCTCTTGTGTGTTACAGACTACATGTTTATGTCTGTATTTGAAGTTTGGTAAACATTAATTTTAAGGCTAAAAGTGTAACTTTGAAGCTACATTCTTACCAGGCAAGGTTAAATGAAGAAGTTTTCAACATGATTCTTATAAAGGTAAAATTAATTTGCTAAAGTAACTGAATTTTTAAGGTAAAAATCTAGATAGTTAATGTAACAATTCATCATCTGCAAAATTAAAATACAAATTGTCTACAAAGAACATTTCTGGAGGGCCTCCCAAAATGCCCTGTGAACTGATCTTGTGGAAATTAATACACAACAAATCTGGCATCAGTCTGGTGGCACTGTAAATGTTCTAAGAAACATTGTCACTAACGTGTGTTAACTCTCTAAGTAACCCGAGTTTGTTTAAAGTAAAAATTGATTAAAATTTTATATACTTTAACAAAATTTGGTCATAAAGGTATTTAAACCAATTCTAATCAGCCATTTATCAATTATAGTAAACTTATAACTTGTTACAAGTTTTTTATTCACAAGTAAATTATTACAACTATGTCAAGCCTTCATATAAAGAACCAACTGCTCCTACAGAATCCCTCAAACCATCTGGACCCCTGCCCTCTGACATTGCCCACAAGACAGCATGACTACAATGCCTCAGAAACCCATGTGACCTGGCACAATCTGAAGAACCTGACTCACAGAGTCCAAGGACAAAACCTTCCTACTGCACTTCTCTCACCCATCACTGTCTGTCCTTCCTGCTTCTGCTTCACCTGTCACCTTTTGGCGGTTTCAGCTCACTCTCTACAGAAAAGCAAAATTTCGGTAGCTGTCTTCCCCCATCAAGATAACATGTACGGTTTTTCTTCCCGTTCACTGTCAATTGGACTGACTTCTATTGGACTTGCTGGTGGAGTTCTTGGACACTACCTTTACACTGCTGGACTTCTCCAGGACTGACTGTAGCAGTCCATGGACTTCACAGCCAGCTGTCTTAGTACTCTGCAATGCCAGATCACCCCTCTCAACCCTCGGCCTATCAGGCCTCCACTCCTCCGCCTATCAGGCAGCGCCCCCTTTCTGCCCATCAGGCAGCCCCTCTCTGCCTACCAGGCCTCCCCTCGGCCTCATGCTGGCTCTTGCTGCTTTCTTATCACTCCGTTTTATTCAAGTTCTTTTAAAAATGCCTGCACAATATAGGTTTCTGTTCACCCCTACACAGCTATTCCCCTGACAGAAATGGAGTCTTTTACAGACATTGACCCATTTAACTATGGCCATTAGATAAAAAGAGGGAGATGTCAGGAAATTGTGAGGATGTGCTTGAGCTTGACAGGGCTTGACCTGAGGAGTGTGTCTATCCTGTTACCTATTAGTCTCTCTCTCTACTAAGAGGTTGAGTAAGGAGGGACAGGAGTAACCCCAAAGGTATGCCTCATCCTATAAGACTCCCTGCCTCACAAAGCACCCTGAATTCCTGATATTATGGTCAATAGATAAAAATAAAGGGGGAGATGTCGAGCATTAAGCCAGCTCCCCCTATTCCACCCTGCATTACTGATACTATGACCTATTTACATAATCATTGTTTTGCTTAGACGATCCCCACCCATTTCATTCTTTTGATCTATCTTCTTTCTACCTTGAAACCCTCCCTGCCTACAGGGTAACATTAATCGTACCAGGTAAAATCCTCGCAAGAGTTGCTAAGAAAGTTTCTACCTTCCCAGCCTGCTTTTGCCTTTCTCCACCCCTTTTCTAGCCATTTCTTTCTGACTTGCCACTTCTGGTTCTACACTATAAAAGCGTTGTCTCTCTGATCAATAAAGACATTGCATTACCACTCTGCCACAAATTCAAGACTCTCCTGCATTGCTGAGTGAGTATCAGCCCAGGCTGGTCCAGTCAAGTTCTCTCCACCCAGAGACCATGCACTTGGGAAGAGGCACCACCACGCTAGCCTGGCAGTCTGCTAGAGAGTATCTCAGGCCAGGACAATATAAGGGTCTGTTGGGATTACACCTTGCCACCAAAGCCCCCTTCATAAGAGGCAAGAACCCTAGCACCATAAAACAGAACTAAACTCCAGTGAAAAAAGCTCCACTGCTAATTTTGCTTCCTGCCCAGACAATCCTTGTTGGGTGGTATGCCAGATGCCCCCAGCTTCTGTCTCTAATCCTGCTTAACTAAGCACTGGCATGCCTGTATGGCATTGGTTTGATCCCACTCAAAGCTGTGGTCTATTTACATAAATCACTAACTAAGCACCACCCTCCCTCCAGGGCATTGGTGGTTCTGTGGTAGAATTCTCGCCTGCTCTGCCCCCTTTCCTTATCACACCCTGGTTTTCCACCACTCTTTTCGCTCCACCCTCTCTATGTCACATCCTGTTTCCACCCTACTTGGCAAGTATAAATACAGCTGCTCTTCTGATTAAACACACTTGGAAATTGCTTTCCAGCTCCGAGAGTTCCAGAGTGTATCTCCTGCGAACTTAGTGCAGCACGAGTTCCTGATACCTCTCCCACGCAGCAGCCTAAATTGGTTCCAGTTGAGTTCTCTCCAACCCAGAGAGCACTTGCTCGGGAAGAAGCACCCTCAGGCTATCCCAGCATTTGGCGCCCGGACAGGGACACGTAAGCAGCAGATTTACAAGAAGACATCCTAGATAAGTATACAACTTTTGGGTATCTGCAACCTCGTGTTAAGGCACTGTGATTTTTTTTTCTTTCTTTCTTATTATTTTCCTGAGACCTCTCCACCATGGAAAATCTTTTCCAAATTCTGTATTCTTTTTTCTGTATACAATTTTTATATATCTGGGACATTTTTCTCGGGGCTGCACCTTATATCCTGTTGATCATCATAGCAGCTTTTAAGGGATATATAGGGCAACCTTTCAAAAGGCTAAGGGACCTAGAGGCTGAGGTCCAAGAGATAAAGGAAATGATCATAGAATTTAACCAGCACCTTAAAAACAAGAAGAAGCAAAAGCCTGTCCTGATCCTGACCCACCCTAAGTCCTCTGCTTCTTCCCCCAAGGCCCCTATTTTGACAGACACATGACTGAATTCTCCTTCGGACTCCACGGCCACTTCTTCAGCCACCCCCGTTTTGGCAGACACATGTCCAGAACCTCCTGCTGCCTCCACAACTGCTTCTTCGCCCACCCCCATTTTGGCAGACACATGTCCAGAACCTCCTGCTGCCTCCACAGCTGCTTCTTCGCCCACCCCCATTTTGGCAGACACATGTCTGGATTCTCCTGTAGCCTCTAAAACCACTTCTTCGGCCACTTATCCAGAAGCTTCCACTTCTGTGACTCCTCCTGTCGCTGCTACACACTCATCAGAGCAAGTCCACACATTTCCGGTCAATGTAACCCTCAATAGACAAAAACCTCAGGCCTGGTATCCGTATTCTGCCACAGACCAGAAAGAACTACACCGGGCTATCAAGGATGACTGTGTTCATGCCCCATCGACCAGGTCCATTTTACAAGGCCTGCTTCAGAACCTTAATACCCCCCAAGATTGGGGGGACGTAACTCATGCTACGCTCCCAGGCCCCCTCTTCCTGCAATGGGAGGCATTTTTTCCCGACGAATGTTTACAGCAATCACGGAAAAATAGTCAAAATCAGCCAGAGGGGAATTTTGATGCACTGTTTGGAACAGGCCAATTAGAAACAGGGATTCAACAGGCGGAAGCCAAGTTTCCACCTGGTATTTTGATCAGGTACACCTCTGCACATTAAGAGCATGGGAGCGATTAACACCACCCATGGGAGCGGCCTCAGCCCCCATTCTCTCCCTTCAACAAGAACCTGATAAATCCCTGGTTAAATTCATTGCCATGGTCCAGTTGAGTTTGGAAAGGAAGATTTATAATCCTGACGCTTTTTTTCTCCTCCTGCAATCCATCGTCTGGGATGGAATGCTTCCGCATTTTCGATAGGCCTGTATCATTCTTAAAAATGAATACCCAGATACCTGGATTATAGCTACACAGGATCTCAGATCAAGCTCTTTTCAAGGACTTATGATACAGGCCTCTGCAGCTACCTTACGTAAGTGAAAAGGGGCTTGTTTTCAGTGTGGTCGCCAAGGGCATTGGCATAACCAATGTCCAGAAAATAGACCGTGACCCCACCTCCAGCCAGGGCAACCATGCCTCCAGTCAGGGAACCAGAGACCACGAATGCCTTGTCCCAGATGCCAGAAAGGGTTTCACTGAAGGAGAGATTGTTGGTCAAGGTTCCATAGGAATGGCACGCCTCTGCCAAATGTAAACAGGAATTTAAACTAGGTGTGGGGCTTCCCTTAGCCCCACTCCCAAGAGGGAATGAAGCAGGTCACACACTTGGTGCTGCACCCTTCTTCTATAAACATAAGCCCAGCTTGGAACCCAACCTGTAGCTACGCCCATCACACCAAGTAACAATAGCAGAGGGTGAGCGTATGGAGGAGAGCGCAGCGTGTGGGAACTTCCAGCATAGAAATAACCGGCTGGAGCAAGAGAATGGTTCAGATTCAGAGCCTGAGATTCTGTGGACCACATGTTTTAGAAGGGGGTCACCCGACTATGACGATAAATATTGGTAATATTCCTTTTAAGTTTTGATTGACACGGGGGCAGATAAGACAATCTTAAGACAAGCAGAGGTTTCCCAGGGTTGGGAACTCCTCCCAGGACCGCATTTACATGGTGTTGGAGGGTTGACTCAAGCATTCCTCACACGAGGTTCCCTTGTGTGGGAAGGGACTACCAGACACTTTCGGCCTTTAATAGCTGATATAAGCACCAATTTATAGGGGAGATACTTGCTGGAATCTCTGGATGTAGTAATATCCTCAGAAACCTCTGCAGGGCACCACACTCACTCCTGTGAGACTACTAGACCTGACCACCACCCCCAATACTAATTGCCACTGTTCGTAACAGAACTCCCTGCTTAGATTGGATTTTTTTTTTTTAATGAGCCTGTCTGGGTGGAACAGTGGCCTTTGCCTAGAGAGAAGCTAGAAATTTTAAAAGAGCTCATCTGAGAGCTGTTGTCTTTGGGACACATTAATCATTCCCAGAGCCCATGTCTTTGTGAATACTCCTGTCTTTGTGATTAAAAAGTGCTTGGGAAAAATGACGCCTCCTCCAAGATCTTCATCCAGTTAATAAAACCATGCAGGTTTGGGGCTCCACCCAAAGGGGTTTGCCTCTTGCTTCTGCAATTCCCACAGGAATTCCAATCATAGCTATTGATATACAGGATTGTTTTTTCTCTATTACCTTGCACCCAGAAGATTGTAAACGTTTTGCCTTCTCTGTTCCTTCTGTTAATAATTCCAGCCCTGCCGATAGATATGAATGAGTGGTACTGCTCCAGGGCATGGCCAATAGTCCTACTATTTGTCAAGAGGCTGTTAAATCTGCCCTTTTCCCATATATTCATAAGGGCCTTAAGGTTTTTTATTATATGGATGACATATTAATATGGGGAGAATTAGATGCAGATTTCTCTGCCCTACATGATTTTCTAATCCCTGCCTTAAAGAGAAGTGGACTTAATGTAGCTCCTGAGAAGATACGGCTAATTCCACCAATATCTTTCTTAGACTCAGATTTCTGTAACACAGATTTGTCCTTTAAAACCTTGTGTTACTTTTCCTTCTAATCTCACTCTTGCTTCTCTACAAAGTTTTCTTGGAAATTTGAATTGGCTTAGGCAGTATCTTTATCTGCCTACTAGCTGCCTGCAACCGCTGTTTGATCTGTTAAAAGGAAAATAACAGCCCTCCTTTCAAAGCATATGTTACCTCAGAAGCCTCCTTGGCACTGGAAAGAGTTAACCAGGCTCTCCAGGACATGCACCTCATTTGGTTCTCCCCCTCCTCTCCAGTAAATCTTCTAATCTTTAACTCGAACCCCATGGTAGTGGGGGCACTTTGGCAGAAGCATGGCATTCTCTAATGGCTTCATACACCAGTAGGCGGAGTTCCAAGACTCCTTACCGAGATTGATGCCTTAGCATTTATGGTTCACCAAGGAAGAAATAGATCGGTTCAGGTCTTAGGAAGGAAACTGGATTCATTCATTCTTCCCTTTTCTCTCACAGATACAGAGTGGCTCATATGCCACCATTCTCATTTTGCTGTTAAGTTGAATGGGTTTTACAGGACAATTAGATAATCATTTTCCCTCTAATAACTTGATAGCTTCTTTACCTCTTTTGCCTCTACTAGTACCTAAACTTTTCTCTTGAGATCCCATCCCCTCTGCTTCTACAGTGTTCACTGATGGTGGAATAAAAGGGAGCTGCTGCCCTTATATATTATGCAGACCAGCAATACCCCAAACCTCTCTTTACTGAGCTTCCTCATAATTCCCCTCAGTACAAAGAACTTTATGCTGTTTTCCTTGCATTAAAAGATGTACCAGAAGCCTTCAACCTTTTTTCTGACAGTGTGTATACTGTTAACTTACTTCCATGGCTTGCTCGATCTTATGTGAGAATTGATGACCACCCACTTTCTCCTCTTTTAATTCAAATTGCCTCTATGCTCTGTTCTCGAACCCAACCACTGTATGTTCAGCACCAACATTCCCACAGCCTTCTTCCTGGTCCCTGTCCAAAAGGAATGCTGCAGCCGACAGCCTCACCTCCACAGGAATTCTCCTAGCCTCTGTCTCTAATCCTGCTGACTTTCATTCCCTAAGCCATGTTAATTTTAAAGGACTTAGAGCTCGATTTCCTGATATTCCTGTGGCACAGTTAAAATGTATTCTCACTACATGTTCCTCCTGTTGCAGGTCTAATCAAAACACCAGCTATTCAAACTCTGGGGGTTAATCCTCGAGGTTTAAAAGCCAATGCTCTTTGGTAAATTGATGTCACCCACATACCCATCTTTGGCAAACAAAAATATGTGTTTGTCTCAATTGATACCTTCTCTAAGTTTATGTGGGCTACAGCTCAGATGGGAGAAAACTCAAAAAAGCTTATAAGCCATATGCTCTGTTTTGTTGTATGGGTATACCTCTTCCACTTAAAACTGACAATGAGACTGCTTTTACCAGCAAAACAATTTAAAGATTTTTGTTCCCTCTGGAACATTACTCATACTACAGACATTCCGTATAATCCAGAGGGACAAAGCACTGTTGAGAGGGCCCATCAAACTCTTAAGGCTCAATTAAATAAAGAAAAAGGGGAAATGTACACCCCCAATATCCAGCTGTCAAAAGCCTTAACTACATTAAATCTCTAATATTTACAAAAACTCCGACCAACCTCCTATTATTCTTCATTGGCAAACACCACCCACCCTACCAGCTATTAAGGTCAAATGGAAAGACCCACTTGATAAAATTTGGAAAGGATATGACCTCCTGTTGACTATGGGGAGGGGTTTCTCATGTGTTTCTCTACAAATTTACTCCAAACCTGTTTGGGTTCCTGCCCACCATGTCCGGCAATACCCACATGATGACGCTGATATCCCTGAGGAGCAAGAAACACTGCAAGAGGACTGGCTGCAAGAGGACTGGCTGTATAACACACCCCAGGATCCATAATACAACATGGCAGAATCTAAAAAATCTGATTCACAGAACTCTTCCTCCCCCCCCCCCCAGTGTCTTATGCTATGACTGTTCAGTTGTGTTTTATGAGTGAAAAGAGAGTACAAACTAGTGGTGTAAAACAGGGTGTGATTGGGAGAGGGGGGCAGGGCAAAAAGACAATTCTAAGCAGTGGGATTAAACCAATGCCCTGCAGTCAGGGCAGTTCTTAGGTAACTGGTTATGTAAATATACTGCAGTTAAGCAGGGGGAAGCTGGTGTACTGCCAAACATCTCCCCCTTTCTTTTTAACTAATGGCTATAGTATCAGAAGTGTGAGGCACTTTGTGAGGCAGGAAGACTGATAGGACGAGGCACACCTTTGGGGTTCTACTGTCTCTCCCTGCTCAACCTCTCGGTAGAGAGAGAGACTAACAGGATTGACACACCTCTCAGGCTCAAACCCTTCCAAGCTCAACCACATCCTCACTATTTCCCAACATCTCCCTCTTACTTAATGGCCATATATAAATGGGTCCATGTCTGTAAAAGGCTCCATCTCTGTCAGGGGAATAGCAGTGTAGGGGTGAACAGAAACCGGTTGGGAAGAAACCTGAGTGATAGCATATAAGTGGCTTCAAAAAGAACTAGCACAAGACAGAGAGGGGTAAGTAAGAGTAGCAAGGGACAGAGTGAGACTGAAGAGTGGCCTGGTAGGCAGAGAGGAGGACTGCCTGATGGGTGGAGTTGCTCCACCCTTTCTATGTCACATTCTGTTTCCACCCTATTTGGCGAATATAAATACAGCTGCTCTTCTGAAGTAAACACACTTGGGATTGCCTTCTGGCTCTGAGAGTTCCAGAGTCTATCTCCTGCAACGCTAGCTCAGCATGAGTTACTGATCCTTCTCCCATGCAGCAGCCTAGGTTGGCTCCAGTTGAGTTCTCCCCAACTCAGAGAGCACTTGCTCAGGAAGAAGCACCCTCAGGCTATCCCAGCAACCTTGGTTCTATTTTTCCCAGAGGGTTAAAGAACAAGAAAGCTTCCAATGGAGGGGATGGGATATAGAACTCTTGTGGTGGGAATTGTATCCTTCTTATCCTATGAGATGTTGAAGTGATACCCTTAGTGAAGTCATCCCAGGTTAGGATGGGGGACTTATGTGCCAGAGAAGCACTTAGTGGAAAAAGGCAGTATGTACATAGTAAATTACCCCACTTTGGATCAGAATGGTAACCATAAACACTACTGAACCCAGAACAAAGACAGAATTTGCTACTGCCTATGTACATTCTGACAGCATTGACAAGGGAAATCCTGCCAGTGGAGAGAATGGATCAATCCCAGAATGCTGTCTGTTTTTCCACTCAAATTTGGGGAGATGGGTGATACTGGAAGGAAATACTCCACAAAGACCTTTATCTGGAGAAGAGCAAGTCAGTTCTCTTGAGACTGTCTACTCCACACTCTAGGAAGTGTCTTTTCCTATACTTGCGAATTGCTCACTTTCTTAGTAATTTAAAGTCCTGTCCCTTTAAAACCCTGCTAGCCAACTTTTACTGCTCACCAGCCCCCCACCCCACCCCCAACAATGGAGGTAAGGCAAGAGGTTATAACTATCCACATCAGTAGAGTTCATTTTTCCATTGACTCCCTAGGCCTTCATATACTACCAAAATGATCAACACTTTGAAGTTCTCATGAAAAGAAGTGACTATGTGGCTAAAGGATAAGATTTACCACTGTAATCTAGCAGAAATCTTACCAGCAGTGGTCTTTTACAAGGCAACATGAAATTCTGACATTACTTATAATAGATCCAAACTTGATATTTCCAGCTAGACAAGAATCCAGGGGCAGATTCTAGGTTCTAGAACACACAGGAGAGAAGGAAGACAAGACATCACTTAAAAGCAGTTAACTCAACAAATCCACAGTATGAGGCAGCCCAGAGTAACAGGCTGGTCTCAAAGGCCAAACTGTCAGCAGACCTGCTTCCTGCTCATCCTACATTTTGAGAATGTACTGTCCCTTAGTATATTTTCTTCTCCCCTACTGTTTGTCTCCAACTTAAGTCCATAATATGACTGAAGCACATTTTCTCTCTCCCCTTTAAATACATTCTTCAGCTCAGCATGCTGATAGGAGCCAGGCTTCTCATTTTTTAAGACCAAGTCCATACTTTTGGTATGTGCCTTAGATAAATATATACTCTGCTTTTTTTAGGGCTAAATTATCAAACAAAGCTTTGCTAGATTGTAACTAGAAATAACTGGGTAAGGCATGATACTGGAATGATAACTTTGGAAAAATTAAAGGAATTTTGAGTCTGAAAATGTCTACCATGTGAATTAAATGAAGTTAGTGATGTGAATAGAGAAATCATCTCCAAAGTCCCAAGTTCAATCTCATGCACCACCATAAGCCAGAGCTAAGCAATGCTCTGGTAAAAAAAAAAAGAAAGAAAGAAAGAAAGAAAGAAGGAAAAGAAAAGAAAAAGAAAAAGTGAAAAGGAAAGAAATATCTCTAGAGAAATCACCAACAATGACTAAAAAACAATATATATTGTTTGAACTAACTTTATATGTAGGGTCTAGAAGGGTAAGTACTAGACTATTACAGTGGTCATCTTTGGTGAAGAATGGCACTAGTGCTTGTTTAGCTTCTAGAGTAATATGCTACTTGTTTAACTATTAAAGTTATTGTAAGTATAGAAGAACATAGAGAAGTATGGTGTCTCATTTGGTAAAGCCAGAGACTTGGCATAATCTTTTTAGAAATTATTAAGAATCCTGCTATGTCAGCATGACCATGAACTTACATGGTTTTCTAGAGATGTCCTCTGGCAAGATGACACCCCCCAAAAAATTCTGGCTTTAATTGCTTCCATCAACTTTAACTCTTACTAGTAACCCACCATGACAGGCTAATAACTTCTGAACCTATGTAAGCATTGAAAAGACAGCTTTCTTTCATAGCTTGAGGATGTTCTGCACACTCTAGAAGATATAACCTATACCAGAGAACTCTGAAGCAGACTGATTCTTTTATTGCTATGAAACATCAGACTTAATTCCCAGTCAGAACAGTCAAAGGTTCATTTCACTTAGGAACATGGATGCCAAGAGTCAAAAATAGCTAACTGGATCCAATGGTATTTTTAAAATCATGCCAGGACCAAGTAGGTTTCATCCCAGGAAAGATAATTTGAGAAAATTTCAGAGTTAGAACATCTGCCATCTGTTAGCTTTTTAATATATAAAAAAAAATCAAATACTTTTTTCAGTAAACACTTTACCTTTTTAGGATTTAGTAGTGTCAGAAAGCCAGGAAATAGATATGTTCTGAATTTTAAGGTTTCTAGACATGAAGAAAACTAAGTTTCTACTAAAATTATCTGAATAATAGTCCATGTTCTTGAAAGAAAATCTTTGTTTTCTATAAATTTGTTCATCAAGTAACCACAAAATTCTTGCTGAATTTTAAAAACTCAGGTTACTTAAACCTGTATGGAGACATGTCAATAGCCAAGTTAACTGCAATGAAGTAAATTGGGACTTGCTCTGACATCAAATCACAATAGTACAGGTAGTGTGGTATTCACACAAGAACGGAGCAGCAAGGTTAAATCTGCATTGGGCCTATGTGACAGAGGGGTGGTCACCATAGATGAAAGAAAGAAAATCTAGCATATAGCATACTCTAGAGCATAAACTGTTATGGTATTTATTTCTCTAATTTTGTAGAAATCTCTTATGGCTATAGTTTTTTTTATAAGAATCTTCTATAAGAGAAGCTAGTAAGACAAATCACATGACCTTAAGAAATGACTATGTGTAATATCCCAGTGGAACAAACCATAAGGCAAGGATTTGAGTATGAAATCTGAGTTCCTGTTCCATATAAATGCTGTGAAAAGTTGTTTCAAACACATTGGAATAAAATATAAAATCTATGAGGGACTATATTTGAATTAGGATTTCTTTAAAAAATATAACAAATGGGATACCCCCCAAAAAATATAAGTCAAAATTAAGATAATAAAATTTCTATCTTAAGCCCAGAACTGAAGTAGCACTGAAATCCCTCCATGCTCTTTTAAGCTGGTACAAGTGCTAGTAAATTGGGTTCTTTAAAATATTGATAGGGATGCAGAAATACAGGAATTCATATTATATTCACCATTGGCATATGTAACATGACAGTCATTCTGGTGAATATGGCACCACTTAGTACTCCAGGTAGATATGGAGGATGCTCTACACAGTGTTCTTTGGAACAGAGACAACTGGCTATCCATTCCTGAGAGCAGATAGGAAAGGCATGGTGGTCATAAAACATTGCTTATCACTTAGCAGATATAAATTTATATTATATTTACATCTCATCTGTTCATCAGACAATTCTTTGTGGGAAAAGACAGGATGGCCAGTTAACATCTGTGAATCAGATATTCTAGTAAAACAAAAAGGCAAATATTCTAGTAAATTAAGGAAATAGATACCTCACAGATTGTATATCATTGGTAGACAGGGAGAAAAGGGGGGGCATAGAAAGGTATAGAAGTATCCTGGAATAGTCTGATCATGTTAGTGTACCATGTTCTAATGAGTACCACTGATTTACTGTCTACTAAGGACTTCAAAAAGTATACAAGTTACCACCCTGAGTGTTGGGCCAACAAATGGTCATTGAATTCAGAAAGTGAAATTGATATGTTTTTCTTATATTAAGATTCCCAAGAGCCCTTGCCTGCCCTCTCTTTGAAGCCTGCCTATGCTCTCTACCTAAACAATGATTCCTCATATGAACACTTTGACTAAGCACACTTCCCTTTCTCTAGTAACCATACCACTCCATGCCCCACTGGACACATCCCTGTAAAGTTCCTGGAGTTTTCAGGAGCACAGAAGATAGAAGAATCCTCTTAAGCCCTTGATCTCCTTGATGTTCCTACATGTCAATTTAGGCCAATTCTTCTCCCCAGTTGAAGACTGCAGTATCTATAGGAGTTCAAAGGGAGCTTACCTAATGGGAAGTGATGAAATCACCTTCTCACTGTTCTACAAAATGCATAAGAAACAAAGGGGAAGAAGGAAGATTTAAAGGATGTCAGAGGTACAAGAACCTCTAAAATGTGTTGTCCCTTGTGGATAGTTTAAAACGAAGCCCTTTAAGAACCTGCTACAAAAGCCAAGAGGATTAAAGATTTCAGGCTCTTAAACAGGTCTTTTGCTTGTTATAAAGTTATTTGGGAGTCGGGCGGTAGCGCAGCAGGTTAAGCGCAGGTGGCATAAAGCGCAAGGACTGGCTTAAGGATCCCGGTTCGAGCCCCTGGCTCCCCACCTGCTGGGGAGTCACTTCACAGGTAGTGAAGCAGGTCTGCACGTGTCTATCTTTATCTCTCCCCCTCTGTCTTCCCCTCCTCTCTCCATTTCTCTCTGTCTTATCTAACAACAATGACATCAATAGCAATAACAATAATAACTACAACATTAAAACAGCAAGGGCAAAAAAAGGTAATAATATTAAAAATAAACAAAGTTATTCATTAGCATTATGATAAATGCCTACAATATACCATACCTGAATTCCATATTCTGCTAGGTATGAATGTGTTCACCATACGATCTTGGAATCCAACTAGAGAGTCAGTGCCCATGCTTAGAGAAGACATCTAGAAATGGCTCCATAGATTCAGATCTAGGGTAGTCCTAGATAGATGTCTAGTATCTATACCTATACAATAGGCTTCCATCAGTATATTAAGTTGAGATCAAAGATCTTTGGTTTACCTTCTTGTCCCAGATACAACCTGATCCGTACAGCCTCAAGGCCCAGTGGTACTTCTGTTTCAGTTTCCACATAGTGGAATCTATGATAAAGAAGCCCAAGTTGTATTTACCCACTAAGAAGTTCTTCAATGCTTCTATTATCAAGTGACCAAGCACCATGACTTGTTGGCAGTTCTCTTTAAGCACAAATTCTTTCCCTTCTCACCCAGCTTGACCATCTGTTGCAAAAATTTAAGTCAGACCATATCACTTGAACTTTGTTTCTAGGGATAACTCAAGCTTTTCCAACAATAAATCCTATTCATATTGTTTTCTTTCCTTTAAATAAAACATTGGAGAGCTCTTTGCCAGGTCCAAAGACAGTCATCCTAACCTAATCTAACCAAGAAGCTACAGCTAGCTTACAAGAAGCAGAGTTTGAGACTGCCTAACTGAAGCAGCATGCAAGCATTAGTAAAGGGTAGCACTGAGGCATAACAATCTCAAATCAGCCTAACAGTCTCAAATCCTAGAGACAGGCAAGAAAGGATGTAAAAGTCATCCAAATGGGTCCACTTCACAGAGTGGCAGACATTAGGATCTCACTGAGACATAGGCAAGAGCAGAGGCTTCATGAAACACCTTCCAGTAAGCAGAAACATGAGTTTTGAGGTTGCCAGGAGACAACTTTGATGAAAGTTAAATGGCAACTTTCCAAAGTAGACCCACCAGGGTGGGCAGTGGTGCACACAGTTGCATGTATACATTACCAAAGTAGACTGAAGGAGTGCAACTACCTCAAGAAATTCATTTCATAGCCTCAAGTCTAGACCCCTGACATGTACAGTATCATGTAAGAGGCATCTGTCCCTTCTCATAAGACCATTAGAGATTTGCCCTGGGTCTATGGCTATGCAACCCACATACCTCATCTTCCAGGCAGATACATCAGGAAGAGACTCACTGCTTCCTACGACCCCTTGAGACTTACCCCAGGGCTGTAAAGACAAGTCAGTTGCCCAAAGTCCAGAGATGCCTCGAAAAATTATAGCACACCCAGACTGTACTGACTATGTACCTAAAGTGTGTAAGCACTTTACCAGCAGTCTCTCCTAATAGACTATGTTAGAGGCCCATTCAGTACATATTATGAATCAGTCTATATGAAAAAATCAGATCCTAATGAATCAGCAAAACACCATATTCAAGGGGTGGGGCATAAAATAGTCTATAGGACTTTATTGTGAGAAAGAATCAGCACTGTACTTAGCACACCAGAGATTAAAGTCACACAACCTACTGCCATATGTCCCAGGAAGAAGAGAAATAACTCCTTTATGTCATGTGGATAAGCTGGACCGCAAAGGATTATCCCTGGGGTTCAGTGCCAGCACTACAAATCTACCACTCTGGATGGCCTTTTTTTTCTTTCTAATTTTCATTAGATAGGACAGAAATTGAGAGAGGGTGGGGAGAGTGGGAAAGAAAGATGAGGCCAGGTGGTGGCTCACCAGCTGAGTGCATATGTTACAATGCAGAAGGACCCAGGTTCTAGGCCCTGGTCCCCATCTGCAGGGGGAAGTTTTACAAGTGGTGAAGCATTGCTGCAGGTGCCTCTCTGTCTCTCTCCATCTCTATCATCACCTCTTCCCTTCTTGATTTCTGTCTATCCAATAAATAAAGATAATAGAGAGAGGGAAAGTAAGAGACATCTGCACACTTGCTTCACCACTTGTGAAGCAGACCCCCTGTGCAGTTGGGGAATGGGGATCGAACTTGGATTCTTGTGCTTGGTAATATGTGCATTTAACTGGGTATGCCACCACCCAGCCCCCGAGACCTCTAGCTTCTAACATCTAGTTGTATTTTTCTTCAACTGGCATTGCATTTGTAATAAAGGTTGGTTCAGCCCCCACCACACAGGAATAAACTTCAGTGCTCTATCTGAAAAAGTTTACCAGAGAAGTAAAGCCTGAGATAACAAAAATTAGGATCAAATATAGATTATAAAAATGATAGAATACAATGCTCTCCTTAAAAGAATACAAGAATGTTTAGCTTCAACTCGTCATCTGAGATGTTCTCAAATTCCTTTGAGACTCCTGGCAGAAATCAGCTGTCAGTCTGGTCTCTTCCAAAGTCAGACTTGGGCTTTTAGCTGACAGCCCAAGAAGTCAGGGTCATCTTCCTTGAGAAAATTGGAATTCAAGGAAAACCTAGACTTAATCAGGGACGTCTTTAAATATTCCCTGCTCCATTTTCTGCAGATGTTGGCCACACTATTCAAAAGACAAAAACCAAGTACTTCACAGAACATCCCAGACCAGAGTAACCTTAACATGCTACCTTCTGTTGGTATGCATGAGACCCCTTCTATTTCATTTGGTTTAAATCCCCCCTGCTTAACACTATTCTATTTACATAACCACTTCATTCTATTTACATAACCGCTGTTAACAAGCACCTCCCTCAAGGGCATTGGTTCAATCCCCACTGTTTCATGATATGTTTTTGCTCCACCCCCTCATCACACCCTGATCCCTTCTTTGTCACACCCTGATTTTCACCAGTCACTTTTCTCTCCACCCTCTCTATGTCGCATCCTGTTTCCACCCTACTTGGGAAGTATATATAAAGACAGCATGGTGAGTTTTAGAGTACTTTACCTTTAGTTTAGCTCAGCTCGGCTTAGATTGTGCTGTGTCCTGCATGAATAAAGAGATACTGCCTACAGCTCAACTATGAGTCCCTGGTCATCTGTTACCTGCCCGTGAAGCCAGCCCGGCGAAAACAACATAACCCGTCGAAAACAACACCTTCTTCAAGCCAGGGGAACTGAAGATGGATTGTCATACATGTGAGATCAACTGTAGGACTGAGTTCAGCTTGAGTTTAGGTTACAGAACAGTGTATTGCTTTGGCTTGAGTTGTGCTTTCCTGCATTCATTTTGAAGTCCTAACTCTCTACACTTCAGAATGTAAGTGTATTTAGAGATGGAAATCTGTACATAAGTAATCAAGATGAGATTATGGTGGGCCCTACTCTATAGTAGGACTCATGCCCTGAACATGGGAAAACTCAGGTGAAGTAAGGCTGAGATAGATGATGCAAACTAAGGTGCCAGCAGCTACCCGAAGGTAGCTGAAGCATGCAACAGATTCTCATAGCCTTCAGTGGATACCTGTCAGGCAGCCCACCTGCTCCATCCTCCACTGCTGACACTATGGTTGTCAGCACTAAGGTTGGTTCAGCCCCCACCACACAGGAAGAAACTTCAGTGCTCTATCTGAAAAAGTTGACCAGAGAAGTAAAGCCTGAGATAACAAAAATTAGGATAAAACATAGATTATAAAAATGATTATGACACTACATAATCATTGTTTTGCCTGAAAGATCCCCACCTTTGATCTATCTTCTTTAAACCTGGAGACCCGCCCTGCCTGCAGGGTATTAGTTAATCCTGCCAGTTAAAACCCTAGCAACCGTTACTATGGAAGCTTTCTAACTTCCCACTCTTTCTTTTTCTCCACCCACTTTCCTAGCCATTTCCTTTTCCGTCTTGCCACTTCTGGTTCTAAATATATAAAAGCATTGTCTCTGATCAATAAAGACACATTGCATTCCTGCTCCACCATGAGTTCCTGGTCTCTCTCCCACATCGCTGAGTAAGCAGCAGCCCAGGTTGGCTCCAGTCGAGTTCTCTCCAACCCAGAGAGCACATGCCTGGGAAGAAACACCCTCAAGCTAGCCCGGCATTCTGGCACCTGGACAGGGACTTACCCCCTGGCTTCACACAAAAGTGGCAGACATACAAAGGCACCCCAGATAGGTATATGGCCTTGGCTTTCTGCAGCCTCGTGTTTTATGAATGCACTGTGATTTTTTTCCCTCTTCTTATTTTCATGAAACCCCTCTGTCATGAGCAACCTTCCTCCTTAATAAGTTGAATCCCAAATCCTCTTCTGTTTTTTTGCTAAACAGGTTTTCTACCTATGGGACATTTGCTCTGGGCTGCACCTTGGTTCCTCTTGACCATGGTCGCAGCTTTTAGGAGATATGCAGGGCCCCCTTTCAAAAGGACTGAGGGCAACTCTAATTTGGGAAACGGCCCCAGTCTAAGGGAACTTGAGGCTGAGATCCAAGAGTTAAAGAAGATGGTCATTCTGCTTACGCAGCACATGCTTTCTAGAGAAAGCAAGACCTGCCCCAATCCTAACAAACCCTAAGCCCTCTACATTTCACCTAGAGGCTCCCATTTTGGCAAACACATCTCCGGCTGCCTCCACCACCTCTGTGACTCCATCCTCCACTGCTACACCACTATCAGACACAGAATATCTTTGCCCGCTTCATCATGGAGCTTTTCCTCTAGAGCAAGCCCACACATTCCCAGTAAATGTTACCCCCAATAGACAAAGACCTAAGACATGGTACCCATATTCCTCCACAGATCTTAAAAAAACTTCGTCAGGCAATTAAGGAGTGCTGGGAAATTGTGCCAATGCAGTCACATCTGCCATGTTGTCCCCTCAGGCTACTGCTAGTTCCCTGGAGAGTTGGGACATTCTCGGAGTGCCTGTTCAGCCATGTTGTGCCCTCAGGACATTGTCTATATCCCCGAGATATCTGGAGTGCTCTGGTTACTCCTCCCCCCTCCCATTCTCACGAGAGTTATCATCCTATCCTGGAGTGCTCTGGTTACTCCTCCCCCTTCCCATTCTCCCGAAAGCTACTCCTATAAAAACCCTTCGTTTTCCGCACCTCGTTCTCTTGCCGGCGCTCCACTCTGGTGTTCAGACGCAGGAAAGGTTACTGCGTGAGGCGGCCATTTTCTCTACCTCCACGTGGCCCAACTTGCTTCTCTAACACCCAACTCTGAGGTGCGGAAAACGAAGGGTTTTTATAAGAGTAGCTTTTCTAGAGAAATCAAAACCTTCCCTGATTCTGACACACCCTAAGCCCTCTGGCATTTCACCCACAGGCTCCCGTTTTGGCAGACACATCTCTGGCTACCCTGCATTTCAGCAGTTCCTCCCCCTGACACTACACCACTATGGGACACAAAATATATTTTTCGGCTTCATGATGGAGATTTTCCTCTGGAGCAAGTTCACACATTCCTGTTAAACGTTACCTCCAATAGACAGAGACCTCAGGTGTGTTACCTGTATTCCTCCACAGATCTTAAGGAACTTCTTCAGGTAGTTAAAGAGGATGGTATTCACACTTCATGGACCAGATCTATCTTACAAGGCCTTCTCCAGGACCTTAACACTCCCCAAGACTGGGGGAACTTAGCTCATGCTATGCTCCCAGGCCCACACTTCCTTCAATGGGAAGCATTTTTTAGAGATGAATGTTTACAGCAATCCTGGAAAAATAGCCAGAATCAACCCTAGTGGGATTTTAAGGCTCTATTTGGAACAGGTAATTTGGGAACTGGAATTCAACAGGTAAAGGCCAGGTTTCCACCCGGTTACTTTGACCAGGTGCGCCTCTGCCTTGGAGGCTTGGGACAGGCTAGCGCCTCCTAAGCAGGAAAGTCCCACCCCTATTCTCTCCCTCAGGCAGGAGCCAGATGAGTCACTAGCTAAGTTCATAACTTGAGTGCAATCAAGTTTAGAAAGAAAAATTTCTGACCCAGATGCCTGCCAACATTTATTAAAATCCATAATCTGGGACAGAATGCTACTAGACTTCTGGCAGGCATGCCTTGCATTAAAAGATGAACATCCAGACCACTGGATTATGGTGACTCAGGAGATCAGATCAAGCTCTCATCAGGCAACCACTATGGCACAGGCCTTTGCAGCCACTCTAGATAAGCAAAAGGGGGCTTTCTTTCAGTGAAGTCTCCAAGGACATTGGATTAACCAATTTTCAGAAAATAAACTGCAACCCCACTTTCAGTCAGGGATCCAGAGGGCCCAGACACTTTGTCCCAGGTGCCAGGGAGGCTATCATCTCAAAAGGGACTGCCGTTCTAAAACTCACAGGGATGGCACTCCCCTGCTAAATTTACATCTAAACAGGGATTCAAACTAGGCATGGGGCATCTCTCAGACCCACTTTCAAGAGGGAGTCAAGCAGATCACATGCTCAGTGCCAGGCCTCGCTTCTGTAAACAAGAGCCCAGCCCAGGAGTCAACTCATTGCAAGCCCACCATGCCATGTAACAACAGCAGAGGGTGAATGGGAGGGGGAGTGCATGGTGTGTGGGAGCTTCCAGCATAAAAACAGCCAGCTGGAGGAAGTGAATGGCACAAATTCAGAGCCTGAGATTTTGTGGACCACCCGTTTTAGAAAGGTGACACCCTACTATGACTGTAAAGATTGATGAAAATTCCTTTCAAATGCTTTATAGATACAGTGGCAGACAAGACAATTTTAAGACAAGCAGAGGTTCCTGAGTTGGGAACTCCTTCCAGGATCATGCCTACATGGTGTATAAGGATTAACGCAAGCTTTCTTAATGCAACATTCGCTTGTGTGGGAAGACCCTGATGGCACTACCTGGCGTTTTTGTCCTTTAGTAGCCAACATTATCACCAGCTTATTAGGCAGAGATTTCTTGGAATCTCTTGAGGTGGTATTGTCCTGAGACACCACTTCTTCAGGGTGTCACTCTCACCTCCATGAGACTTCTAGACCTGACCAGCACCCCAATAGTAACTGCCGGCTTCATTACAGAACTCCCAGCTTAGATTGGCTTCCTAACGAGCCTATCTGGGTGGAGCAGTGGCCTTTACCTAAGAAACTAGAAATCTTAAAGGAACTTGCCCAAGAGCACTTGTCCTTGGGACATATTCATCATTGCCGGTTCCCATGGAACACCCATTTTTGTGATTAAAAAACGCTCGGGAAAATGGCACCTCCTCCAACACTTCTGTGTGGATAATAAAACCAAGGAGGTCTGGGCTCCCCCCCAAAGGGGTTTGCCTCTCACTTCTACAATTCCCAGGGAAATTCCAATAATTGCTATAGATATATAAGATTTTTCTATTCCCTTGCACCCACAGTATTGTAAGTATTTTCCTTTCTCTGTTCCTTCTATTAATAATGCCAGCCCTGCCAATAAATTTGAATGGGTGGTACTGTCCCAGGGCATGGCCAATAGTCCCACTGTTTGTTAAGAGGCTGTTAAAGCTGTCCTTCTTCCATATATTCATAAGGGCCTTAAGGTTTTTCATTATGTGAATGACGTCTTAATATGGGGAAAATTAGATACAGATCTCTCTGCCCTACGTGATTTTCTTATCCCTGCCTTAAAGAAAAATGGTCTTAATGTAGCTCCTGAGAAGGTACAAATAATTCCTCCAATATCTTTCTTAAGCTCAGAGATTTCTCTAACAGATTCTTACCTTAAAACCTTCTGTTACTTTTCCTTCTAATCTCACTCTTGCTTCTTTACAAATGTTTCTCGGAGATTGAAATTATCTTAGGCAATATCTTTATCTCCCCACTTGCTGCCTCCAACCACTGTTTGATCTTTTAAAAGGAGACAAACAGCACTCCTAAAAGTGTACGTTAACCCCCAAAGCCTCCTTAGCACTAGAAATGGTTAATCAGACTCTCCAGGACATGCACCTTGTTGGGTTCTACGTCCCTCTCCCGTAAATCTTTTGATCTTTTACTCCTCCCCTACCATGGTGGGGGCTATAAACCAGAGTCATGGTGTTCTCAAATGGCTTCATATGCCTTTAGGGGAAGCTCCAAGACTTCTTACCAAAATTGATGCCTTGGCTTCTATGATCCACCAAGGAAGAGACAGGTCAATACAGATCTTACGAAAAGAAACTGATTCAATTGTTATTCTTTTTCACTCACAGATACAGAGGGGCTTCTATGCCACCACTCCCATTTTTCTATAAGCTTAATGGGTTTCCCAGGACAACTAGATAATCATTTTCCTTCTAATAAATGGTCAGCTTCTTTACCTCTTTTGCCATTACTGGTACCTAAACTTTTCTCTCGAAATCCCATACCCTCTGCTCCCACAATTTTTACTGATGGTGGCAAGAAGGGAGCTGCTGCCCTTCTATATTATCCAGATAAACAATGTCCCACGTCTCTCTCTACACAGCTTCCTGATAACTCCCTCAGTACAAAGAACTATATGCTATTCTCGTAGCCTTAAAAGCTGTACCAGAACCCTTCAACCTTTTTTATGACTGTATGTATACTTTTAACTTACTTCCATGGCTTGCTTTTTCTTATGTGAGAATTGATGACAACCCACTTTCTCCTCTCTTAATTCAAATTGCCTCTATTCTCTGTTCTCAAACTCCACCACTGTATGTTCAACAACTTCGTTCCCACAGCCCTCTTCCTGGTCCCGTCCAAAGGGAATGCTGCAGTTGACCACCTCGCCTCCACAGGAATTCTCCTAGCCTCTGTCTCTAATCCTGCTGACTTTCATTCCCTAACACATGTTAATCTTAAAGGCCTTTGAGCACGATTTCCTGATATTCCTCTTGCACAGTTGAAACGTATTTTTGCTACATGCTCCTCCTGTGGAGGTTTAATCAAGACATCTGCTGTTCAGACTCTTGGGGTTAACCCCCAAGGCTTAAAACCCAGCACTCTTTGGCAAATTGATGTTACCCACTTACCCAACTCTGGCAAACAAAAATATGTGCTTGTCTCAATTGATACCTTTTCTAAATATATGTGGGCTAAAATTCAGATTGGAGAAAGCTCAAAAAAGCTTATAAGTCATATGTTTTCCTGTTTTGTTGTAATGGGCATACCTCTTCATCTTAAAACTAACAATGGGAATGCTTTCACCTCAAACATTTTAAAGACTTTTGTTCCCTCTGGAACATTTCTCACACTACCAGCATTCCCTATAATCCTCAGGGACAAGGCATTGTTGAGAGGGCCCATCAAACTCTAAAGGCTCAGTCAAAGAAAAAGGGGAAATATACCCCTCAATATCCAGCTGGCAAAAGCCTTAACTATATTAAACCTCTAATCTTTAAAAAAAATTCAAACCAATCTCCTATTATTGTTCACTGGTAAAAACCATCCAACTTCCCAGCTATTAAGGTCAAATGGGATAACCCCCTCGATAAAATTTGGAAAGTGCCTGACCCCTTATAGACCATGGGAAAGGGTTTTGCATTCCTATCAGGCAGCACCTCCTTCCACCCATCAGGCAGCCCCTCTCCACCTACCAGACCTCATTTCAGTCTCACACTATCCCTTGCTACTCTTATCACCCCATGATATCATTCAGGTGTCTGTCCAAAAGGTCTCTGTTCACCCCTACACTGCTATTCCCCTGACAGAAATAGAGTCTCTTACATACATTGACCCTTTTAACTACGGCCATTAGATAATAAAAAGAGGGAGATGTTGGGAAATTCTGAGGATGTGGTTGAGCTTGGCAGGGCTTGAACCTGAGGGGTGCATCTATCCTGTTAGTCTCTCTACTGAGAGGTTGAGCAAGGAGGGACAGTAGTAACCCCAAAGGTGTGCCTCATCCTTCAGACTCCCTCACAAAGCACCCCACATTCCTGATACTATGGCCATTAGATAAAAAGAAAGGGGCAGATGTCAAGCACTAAGCCAGCCCCCCCTGCTCCATCCTGCATTGCTGATACTATGGCCTATTTACATAGTCATTGTTTTGCCTGAAAGATCCCCACCCATATCATTGATCTATCTTCTTTATATCTAGGGACTCACTCTGCCTGCAGGGTATTAATCCCACCAGTTAAAACCATCGCAACAGTTGCTAAGGAAGCTTCTACCTCCCCAGCGTGCTTTTGGCTTTCTCCACCCCTTCCTAGCCATTTCTATTTCCGACTTTCCACTTCCAGTTTTATCCTATACAAGCATTGGCTCTCTGATCAATAGATCCTTTTGCATTACCATGCTGCCACGAGTTCCTGAGTCATCTATCTCCCACATCACTGAGTGAATAGCAGCCCAGGCTGAGTCCAGTAGTCTTCTCCAACCCAGAGAGCATGTGCCTGGGGAAGAGGCACCCCCACACTAGCCTGGAACCTTCCCTGAAAGTTCTGAGTGGTCTTCTATATACTGTCAGGCCACCATAAATATGCCATTTATCAGAACACTCTAAAAAGCTACAAGAATAGCATTAAAATATCTTCAATCTATGATATCAATAAATGTCAATGGTCTGCATTCACCTATTAAAGGGCTCAGAGTAGTAAGATAGGTCAGAAAACACAACCTAACAATATGCTGTCTAGAGGAAACCCACCTAACTCAACAAGACAAATACAGACTCAAAGTGAAAGGATAGAGAAGTGTCATACAAGCCAATGGCCCACAAAAAGGGCAGGAACAGCTATTCTCATATCTGACACAATAGACTTTAAAATAAATAAAGTTTAAGAACATATTGAAGTACACTACTTAATGTTCAGAGGATCAATCAAGAGGATGAAATTATTATCTATGCTGCCAATAACTGTACACACTACATATTGGCTCATGCAAATAGTGAAAGTCCCTTCCAAGAAATTTCAGAACTTGTGATCTCTCAACTACCACCCTCCTCTAGGCTCTTGATGCTCTATTCCTCACAGCAGCCTACTACTTTGTGAAATGGTATAAAGAGACTCTAAGTGGAGGAAAATGTTGAATTTCACTCAGTTACTACAGTTCAACTAGTTGCCAAAGTTACTTTTGTAGCTTCTATCCTAATTATTCCTCTAAAGTAGAGGAAAAACCTTCCTTTTCAAAAACCTCCAACTAAGCAAAGGAATTGAAAGTATCCTTTGTTTAGTTTTCTTGCACATAAGACTTCAGGAGTTGATCCAGTCTCAGTTGACATGTAAATACAAAATGAAGTATTTTTAAAATGAGGGCAAAAATATGTATACATGTTAATAGCCACTATTCTTAAACTCTGAACCAACATTTCCCAGATTGCCAAAATTCTGCAAAATGAGTTTGAGGGTCAGGGCAAGACACATTACTACAAAGCTAACAAGAATAGAATGACTATTTTCAGTGCCTACTAGCCACCTACATCTTAAAAACTGTTAAATACTTATCTAGTTATTTTGGTTGCATGTACATTCTCAATCTAGAGAGAGACTCAGCCAGTAAGCAAGAATTGGTTTTAGATTTACTGCCTCAGATTTCATCCTAGTAGTCAGGGAAAAAATGAAGATTGATTTGTTTTGCAGGTTCTTAGTCAATTCACAATTAGAAATTCTTTTACAACTTGCAAAAAAAAGAAAGTTGTATGAACAGAAGTCTAAAGTTCCACATTATGGGTGACAATAGAAACATGATCCTAAGGTCAGTCAAAGTACAGGACTTGCCTCTTGACTGGGAGTAGCCTTGCGTTAGTTGCTTCAGTTTTGACTGTCAAAACAATACACATGCATATGCTCATCATCCCTGTGATGTTTTGAAAACATACTGAATTAACACATGCCTCAGACACTTCTCTGCCTCAGTTTTCATGTGTGAAATTGTTAGTCTACCTTAGAGGGGATGAGAATATACAGTTATACATGTGAATTGCTTATTATTCTCTCTAGAGGATACCATGCAAATTCTAGTTAATGCCATACATAGTTTGTGAAATACATGTTGCCACTGGAGGAAAATTACAATGCTCTATTGATTATGTTCTGGTGAAGATTGATTAGAATTGACATTGTCAGCATAGATTCATGCCTAGATAAATATTCTTATGTGTCTATTTGCATATTAATTGACATGTGCATGTACACAAGTAGACACACCTTGCTCAATCAGCTGTGAGCTTGATCAATATTCCAAGTAGCAAGCAGAGTCAACATCCAGACATTGGTTTCCCAATCATTTTCTTAGACTAGACAACTGTCTTTTGTCCCTGGATATCAGGGCACTGTGACCTTGACACAGGGGACAACTCTAAAGGAGGGACATTAGAGGTCTACCTCTGGAACTTCACCCAGCTATAATCTTTGTACATGTTATGTCTTTCAAATATATAGTGGAATTCACAGCAAGTAGCCAGAAAAGCAAAAACCAGACTACAGTTTAAAGCATAGTCTGGTGCTAAAGCTAAAGGAAACAATTTCCTCAAGTCAATCTAGGGGCAAGCGGTGGTGCACTCAAAAGAGATGGGTGTGTTCAGAGTAGTATGGCCATAGACTGCTGTGCACTCAATGTATTTGCACATGTTACCATGCAGACCAGGGTCTGAGCACCCAGTCTCCACCTGTGGGGGGAAACTTCATGAGCTGTGAAGCACTGCTATAGATGCCTCTTTCCCACCCTATTCCCCCACTCCCATCTCAGTTTCTGTCTCATATATAAAAAGTCAGACCAACAGGAAGAGAGATCATGATTTAGAAAACAGATAAATACTATCCTAGAAATCATGTAGATCAAATGTCGACTTCTGTTAAGCAAGTGTTCAAGGTCAAGCAGGAAGAGGCACCCCCACAATAGCCTGGGAAGAGGCACCCCCACACTAGCCTGGCAACAGTAGAGAGGAGAGAGAATAGAATAAATTAACTCTTTTCAGCCACCAGGTTCCAGATGCTAGCAGGATGCAACCACACTTCCCTGGACAGATAACTCCACCAATGTACCTTGGAGCTCCACTTCCCCAGAGCCCTTCCCCACTAGGGAAAGAGACAGGCTGGGAGTATGGATTGACCTGTCAATAACCATGTTCAGCGGGGAAGCAATTACAGAAGCCAGACCTTCAACCTTCTGTATCCCACAAGGATCTTGGGTCCATACTCCCAGAGGGCTAAAGAGTAAGAAAGCTATCAGTGGAGGGGTTGGTATATGGAGGTCTGGTGGTGGAAATTGTGCAAAGCTATACCCCTCTTATCCTATGGTTTTGTCAATGTTTCCTTTTTATAAAAATTAAAAAAATATATTGGAGAAATTAACCAGGACAAGAGTCCAGATAACAGCCCCCCAAAGGTTCAAGCACAGAATAATGAGGTCAACATCCAAATGCTAGTTAAGGAAATAGTCACAGTATTGAGTAGAGAGTTTGAAAGAATTGTCATCAGAAATGCAGAAACTTTTAAAAAATGCATTAACAACCAATGAGACTCTAGAATAAAACAATTATCTCAAGGTTATTAGAGAGCTGAAAGCTGAAATAGCTGGGCTAAGAACACAACTAGCTGAACAAGCTAATTCAGTATCAGAAGAAGGTAACAAGAGATGAACTCCAGAAAATAGTAGAGGGGAGAAAGAATAGAATAAGTGAGGCTGAAGACAGAGTTACCAAAATCAAGGACAAATTAGAGATAACTAAAAAAGTAGTAAGAGATCTCAAAAAGATATTAAGAGACACTGAAAACAATAGACACATATTAAATGACTTCAAAATAAATAATATACACATAAAAAAGAATATGTAACAGTAGTTTATTTTCACCACCTCATCATCACTGCTCTGAGGTAACTTTACAACTAAGAGACGACAGGAGAAGATATCACAGCACCAGTGCCTTCACTGCATTGGAGGCTGGGCTCAAACCATCATTTTAACAAGTCTCAATGCCAGTAATGAGAGTTTCATTCATATCACCAATTAGTGTGGGTGTACCTAGATAGTCCTGCCTGTCCCCAGTCTGAGAGTGATTATTCTTTCCACATAATGACTCCTCCTCCTTCCTCAGAGTCTATCATCAGTCAGCAGGGAAGAAAAGACTGTGGGGACTACACCAGCATTAGCAATAGACATTTCTGGTCTTTTTTTATTGGTTAGAACTAGACTTATGACCATGTAAGTCTAAGATACTTCCATCATGGGCAGCCTCTGGAAAGATGTGTGCAGAATAGTGAAGGGCTAGAGAAGTCATAGAAGGCCTCCTCCTTGGGAATCAGGAGTCAATGAAATAATAATGACTAGGAAGACAATGATATGTAGTGGGACTCCAGTTATGCCCCTCCTTTACTCCTACCATGTCCATGCCTTCTGTTGTGTGGCTCAGGAGTCACTATTCTAGAAGTGACAGTTCATTTGTTCCATGAACTCAGTTGGTAGTTGGCAGCACTTAGGTGAATCCTAACCTGACTCAACACATGGCCTTGAGAGTTTTATCTTGACTTTGTTCCACAATTCTTCCCTTTTCCCTTATGTCCCACCCTTCACAATAGGCCAGGGAAGAAGGCCAGGCAGTGGGGGATTGTGGGGCGGGCTTATACTGCCCTTCTCTAGCAAAGTCCACATGAAGAATACAGCTTAGTGAAGTGTTAGGCCAGTAATAGTGGAGACTGCACCTAAACTGGCAGGGATCATGAATTAGCAACAAAAAGACAAGATCACATTATCACCTACTAAAAGTGGTTAAACATCACCTGAGTTGAACCAACAATTCACAAATGAGCAAGTCAGTCTGTGCACTGTAGGAAGGAGGCACAAAGAAGAACAATCCCATAAAAATCTGAGGAATTGCAGACTTTGGTTAAGACTCCTTTAGAGCCCTCTCCATTCTGACCCTTTGGGAGTATATTTTCCACTGTTTTTGTCTAATCAATCTCTGCTCACACCACTGAGAACTTGCATCCTAAAATTTACTTCTGCAAAGTGAACAAGAATTGAGTTAGTTTATTTCAGGGGGATGGGGTGTCAGATCCTGGTAACAAAAGCAACAGGGGTACACAAGTTTAGTTCTTAATGTAATGTTCATTATTGAAGGTATTAAAGGTTTGGTAATGCAAAGGATATAAAAATAAAACTGTACTCAGCAAAGAATTTGCACAACTGTATAATCCAAAGGTATATACTTAAGATTGTCAAATCTGATATCTTCTAAAGCCAAGTTATTATTATATCTTTATATAATATAAAGATATTATATCTTTAATATACCAAGTTAAAATTGATTGAAGTAACAGCATAGGTTAAGAGTCACTATGGTTTAAGATTCACTGTATTTAATAAACTTGAGTTTTATAACAGGAACCACAGTATTTTTACCAATATATCCATAGTCTCCATTGTCTGAACAAACTGTCTGTTCAGATCAATATAAACAACGAAATTGACTTTAGGGATCAGGACCCGCTTGACCGTCAATGATTTTTAGCTTTCCTTATTATAATCTTAATAGTATTTTGGAAGTTTCTGCTAAATTTTTTTATTCACCTTGACAAAATTCTTTGAGGTGGGATTCAATCTCTGTGTATGATTTTGTTAAAAGCCAGCAACAATTTTCCCAGTCAGCTTTGATCTGTATAGAGTACTGCACTAATGTTTTGTAAATTTCTGTGTAAGCAATCAGTGGTTTTTTGAACTCCATTTGAGCATCTATGATGCCACATAATTGCTACAGAACAGTTGTCTCCAAGAGACTGCTGTGTTCATTGACTACCACACAAGATATTTCAATGTCACTGGAAAGAACAGTTGAATAAAATCATGTATTTTTGGTTGTGTTATGGGAACTGCTAGATAGAGAATCATGCATTTATACCACCTTTTAAGAGATAGACTCTTTTAGAATGAATGATAGAATGCCACCCCATTGCAAACCTTAAAAAGGATTAGGTTATAGTTAGTGAATGTTAACCAGAGGATAACACCCACAGATGGGTTCTAACAAAGAAAAGGACAGTACAGAGTGAATCCTCAGGGACTACAGTCTACTGCAGCAGATTCAGAGATGCAGGAGGGAGGATTACTAAAAGGGGGGTGGTGGAAACCAATCACTACAGTGGAGTAAGTTGATTTGATTGACGATAAAATGTATTGATACCCATCTTGGAGAAATGTGAAAATGTGCCTTTGTGACAGCAAATATCCTGTAAACCATCAAAATTTCCTCAATAAAATACTATTAATTGGAAAAGTATTGCCAAGATGTCAATTTGAATCTTGTCTTTTAGATTCAAACAAAATTACGCAAACACAGAAAAGAGGATGCTGTATTGAAATACAGAGATCCAGTCAGCAAAAATACAAGTGTAAATGACCTTGCTTCAAAGAAATTCAAAGGAAAGATGAAAATCCATACATTGAGGCATGGGACTCAGACTACTGTAGTACATGTATTCCACTTGGATCCCAGTATGGTAAAGTCTGTGGAAGTTGTCATTAGGATAAAAATATACAGATTCCCCTTTCTCCTCTGAAATTCCTTCTCATCCCCTACACTTATAAAAGACGTTTCCCAGCTACAACAGAGAGGTGATTAGAGTGAGAATGGGAGAGCAAATTCTAAAAAAAAAAAAAAAAAAAAAAAAAAAGTTACTGTTCTTCAAACAGCAAAACTGGTGTGATTTCAAGCCTAAATTGTGATGTCCATTTAACCTAGTGAGGCAAGCAGAGGTTTGTGCTTGTGGCTGGATGCCCTCTATATCTATTAGATGAGAATTCAAGACATCATCTTCAAATGAGAAAATTCTAAGTTGAATTCCAAGCAACAGTTTGTTGGCCTATTTAACCTCAGAGCTCCAAATCTTCACAATATTTTAAGGTTTAGTTAGAAACAAACCTTCAGCTAGTGAATGGAACTCTTGCACTATATAGATGATTCCCTATTGCTAGTAAGATTCCAAAGTCCATTACCAAACATAGAATTTATACTATTTAGACACTGATGCTTTGGATTGATAGGGGCTATAGAGTAACTAAGGGGGGGGATCCCAGATCTGTTTAAACTTTAAGTTATTTAGAATTTGACCTATTACAAGAGCAAAGACACCAAGATAGAAGAGACGTAATTATGTAATTTGTGATTCCTACAACCTACTGAGTTAGAGGTTTGGATACCTACTCTTGGGTTGATTTAAGACTTCCATACAGGCCCTAAAACAGACCTTGAACCATTAATAGGCACCTGAAATATCAACATGCATTCCACTTAGTTAAGGATTATTAACTGCTTCAATTCTAATTCCCAGAATGAAAAAACCATTTAATCTTTTCATACAGGAGAGATGGAATATAGGCTGGGAGCCCTAACTCATAGCCTAAGCCACACCAAAAAGCCAGTGTGTTATTTTGCTAAAGGACAGCATCATCTTTTACCTTTGAGAATTTGCAACTACTTATTACGTTGAATAGGCTGAAGCTTTTCTGTGACAACCCATTATCCCAGTTATTCCCCATTGTACTCTGCTCCTACTAGAACAAAGGAGAGAGTACTGGTTGACTTCAGGAAGATTAGGAAAGTACCAAGTAATCTTGCTAGATAATTTGAAGGTTAAGGCCCAAGGTCAAAAGCCACTTTGAAACCCTACTACTCAAATTTGAGCAGACCCTGTCCATGATTATCCCCAGATAGAACAAATGCTTTCTAGATCACCCAAGAGATAGTTCACTAGAACATATTTCCCAAGTCAGTATTTCCTGTCAGCAAATTGATTTACCACACTTCTGGACATGTCACCTCAACACACTGAGGTAGATCATAATGACCTGGTCAGTTTATTATTATATAATGATCTGGCCAGTTCACAACATTTCACATGTGTCTGTACTTAGGAGCATGCAAAGATACCCAAAAGAGTCCTGTATCATACGCATCTAATATGGCTCAATTACTAGACCTGCTTACTTCTGTTTGGTCTAATGAAACACTCCTTCCCATTCTTAAAAGTATACATTTTTCACCTAGATATCTGCCTTTTTGATCCTGATCTTAGTGCAGGGTAGACACTGAGCCCAGTTTGGGGGCTATTCAGATAGGTAAATTCATTCCTCAGTATACCCATCTATAACCCCTCTTTCCAATAGGAAGAACCAGAGGAAATAAATTGACCTACTTTCTACATCCTCATGTAAGACTGTGGGTATTTTTAACTGAGACTGAGTTTAATACTCCCTTTATATACAAAGACTAGCTAGGCCTTTGTTAGTCATCAAGTCTTTGTTGAGTGGTTGGACCATACTCATTAACTGCCTGCAACCCCATTTCACAGCTTGTGGAACCATTACTTTTGTGTGATAAGATTCCAAGGTCACCAGGTGATTTATGAGTTAGCTTTCAGAAGAAACAAGTGCCCTCCAAAATTTTAACATATCCTAGTTCTGGATGCAGCTGGCACTTAGTAGATTAATTATGCAAGACATTAGTAGAATGTAAAGAAAAGCAGATTCCCCCTTCTTTCCTCCCTGAATATCCTCATTCACTGGCCCTATAAAGCACCTTTGTTGTATGTTCTCCGCCTGCCAAGAAAATGGGTTCAGTCCTGCTAGTTTTTGCAGGCCCGCTTGTCTCTGCCCCAAGGAACCCCGAGAGAGTTCTAGAGTTCCAGAGTTCGAGAGTGCTTGGCGCCGCCGTGGGGGAAAGAGGTAACAGAGTTCTTGGCGCCGCCATGTGAGAAGGATGCAGGAGAGTTCTGTTTGGTGATTAGTTTGGTTTAGTTTATGAATCGTTGTTCCTGAATAAAGAAATACAGCTTCTCTGCCCAGCTGTGTGTCCTTGAGTCTCTGTTGCCCGCCTGTGAAGCTAGCCCAGCCTGCTGGAGCCTCTGAATTTTAACAACACACCTTGATTTGGTTTTAGGTAGAATGGATTTAAATGCTACACCCCAATTCTCCTGTTGGTTAACTCAAGTCTCCCTCTCTCCAAGTTATCAGTGCTACTAATTGACTTCTATGCAATTCAGGCATATAAGCTAACTTCAGAGATCTGGTAAGGTAAATTCCATAAACATTAGAAGGGTTCATAATATAATCAGTTAAATGTAAACAATAATGACTAATAACTTAAATGTGAGTAGTATTGCTGGCAACTTGAGGTGGGAGGCCAATTCCTATTTGAGAAATATTGAGACATTAATGTAAGAGACAGGAATATTTTATTTCTAGAAATAGAACTCCTCAGCCTTCTATTTATAGAACACTAAGAGGTGAGATCCATTTAGACAAACTCAAGTACTTTTCTTAGGCTCCTATAAAGAGGAGTCTTCCATACATCTAGAATGTCACAACGCATCCCTAATCTTCAACAGAAATATACATACCGCACCTTAGGTCAAAGTAAATCAGCTTGGCTGGGCTCAAGTAAGGAAAATTCAAAGCATCCTATTATTCTGTCCACCTCCAGCAGTAAGATCCTGCTGTCCTAAGTATTATCAAGATGCAGTGAAACTGTTAGGAGTGTAAAGCATATGCCCAAGCTTTTGTGTAGTACAAAGCAAAGAGCTTCCTAGAACAACTGGCATTAGAAGTTAGTTTGTCTTGATAATTTTTTCCAAACCCAAACATTTACCTTGAATTTGTGGAAGTAGAAGATTACACTATATCTTCTCCTTAAACTTAAGGGGACAGTAGCTGTGTTGTCACAAGTCTACAAACTGGCCTATAATCTGTACCTTGTTAAGCAATGTTCCCATAGAAAGGCTGACTATCAGGGCCAGGTGGTGGTGCACCTGGTTGAGCGCACATATTACAGTGCAAAAGGACCCAGGTTCGAGCCCCTGGTCCCCACCTGCAGGGGGAAAGCTTCATGAGTGGTGAAGCAGGGCTGCAGGTGTCTCTGTCTCTCTCCCTCTCTATCTTACCCTCCCCTCTCAATTTCTGGCTGTCTTTATTCAATAAATAAATAAAGCTAATATAAAAAAATTTTTTTTTAAAAAAAGAAAGGCTGACTATCCATATATGTCAGACCCTCTGCCTTTCTCTAGAATGCCATGGCTTAAACAATCTTATTGCTTCAAGATAAGTTCCACTGATCAAGGTTCCCATCATTATCAAGATGAGGTATCTCACTATTCCTTCCCTTCTATTGCTAAAGTGTTAAAACTGTCAGCTCATTAAACAATCATATTCACCTTGTTTTGATTGCCTAGTACTCAAGAAGTTGCTTCTCTTCTTAACCTCCTCACCACTCATTTCTATCATTCCAAGACTTATGCTAGTCTCCCCCTGGCTTCATTACAATAAATATTTGTAGCCAGATGAGTGTTTAACCTCATATTTACTCCAACTCAGTCCCTACAGTGCTTGATTTATTCTGTCATTCGTTGTGCTTTTTAAGACAAGTCAACTCTGGTGTTAACTGCCCTGTATGCTATTAAATTCCCCCCAAAATGAAAGAAGCAATTCTGGTGACATTTCAAGGGTTATGAATTCCTACATTGGCCTTAGACTCCAGGACAGATCTAACTATAAGATCACAGTATCCTTTAAGATTATCAGAATTTAAGCTAACACTTATGCAAATGATATCACTGTCACAATCTATTTAGAAGATGAAACGATAGACTTTCAACAAAAGATTAGTAATAGTCCTAATTACTAATAGTAATAGTGGAAGCTTAACAGTACACTACTTAACTACTGGGTCAAAGAAGAAATAAAGGAAGAAATCAAAATGTTTCAAGAGTTCAATGAAAATGAAGACACAAGCTATCAAAATATTTAGGCCACAACTAAGGCAGTACTGAGAGGGAAGTTCATAGCCATACAAGCACACATTAGGAAAATTAAAAAAGCACAAACAACCTGATTGCATGCACATCGTAAAAACCTAGAAGGTAATCCAGGAGGTGGCACAGTGGATAAAGATGTAGAAGAAGAAGAACAAAGTAACCCTAAAGCAACCAGAAGGACAGAAATAACTAAGTTAGAGCAGAAATCAGTAACATGGAAAATAAAACCATACAAAAGATCAACAAAAGTAAATGTTGGTTCTTCGAAAGAGTGAACAAAATCAACAAACCTTTAGCTCACAAAACAAGAAAGGGAGAAGACCCAAATAAATCAATTATAAATGAAAGAGGAGATACTACAACAGACACCACAGAAATTCAGCATTATCATGGGACGCTTCTATGAACAACACTATGCCACCAAGCTAGAGAACCAGGAAGAAATGGATGATTTCCTAGATACCTACGAACTTCCAAAATTAAATAAAGAGGAACTAGATAATATGAGCAGGCCCATCACAGCCAATGAAATTGAAACAGTTATCATAAACCTTCCCCAAAACAAAAGTACTGGACCAGATGGTTTTACAAATGAATTCTACAAAACCTTCAAAGAAGAACTAATACCTCTACTTTTAAAAGTCTTCCAGAAGATTGAAGACACTGGAATACTCCATTCCAGCTTCTATGAAATCAACATCACTTTCATACCAAAAGCAGACAGGGACACAACCAAAAAAGAAAACTACAGACTAATATCTCTGATGAACATAGATGCTAAAATATTGAACAAAATTATAGCCAACTGGATACAGCAGTATATTAAAAAGTTTGTTCATCATGACCAAGTGGGGTTAATCCCAGGGATGCAAGGTTGGTTTAATATACATAGATCAATCAGCGTGATCCACCACATCAATGAAAGCAAGACCAAAAACCACATGGTCATATCAATAGATGCAGAGAAAGCCTTTGACAAAATACAATATCCCTTTACGATCAAAAGACTACAAAATGGGAATAGATGGAAAATTCCTGAAGATAGTGGAGTCTATATATAGAAAACCTACAGCCATCATCATACTCAATGGTGAAAAACTGGAAGCATTTCCCCTCAGATCAGGTACTAGACAGGGCTGCCCACTATCACCATTACTATTCAACATAGTATTGGAAATTCTTTCCATAACAATCAGGCAGGAGCAAGGAATTAAAGGGATACAGATTGGAAGAGAAGAAGTCAAACTCTCCCTATTTGCAGATGACATGATAGTATACATAGAAAAACCTAAGGAATCCAGCAAAAAGCTTTTGAAATCGTCAGGTAATATAGTAAGGTGTTAGGCTACAAAATTAACATTCAAAAGTCAGTGACATTCCTCTATGCAAACACTAAGTTAGAAGAAGTTGAAATCTAGGTATCAATTCCTTTTATAATAGCAACAAAACAATAAAATATCTAGGAATAAACCTAACCAAAGCAGTGAAAGACTTGTATACTGAAAATTATGACTCACTACTCAAGGAAATTGAAAAAGACACAAAGTGCAAAGACATTTCCATGTTCACGGGTAGGAAAAATTAACATAATCAAAATAAATATACCACCCAGAGCCATATACAAATTTAATGCTATCCCTATCAAGAGCCCATACACATTTTATGTTCTCTTTTATTGCCTTTAGTCTTTTTTTGTTGTTGTAGTTATTGTTGTTATTGATGTCGTCATTGAATAGGACAAAGAGAAATGTAGAGAGGAGGAGAAGACAGAGAGGGGTTGAGAAAGACACCTACAGACCTGCTTCACTACCTGTGAAGCGACTCGCCTGCAGGTGGGGAGCTGGAGGCTCGAACCGGGAGCCTTATGCTGGTCCTTGCATTTTGTACCATGTATGCTTAACTCTCTGTGCTACCTACCTGGTTCCCCCAACCATATTTTTTTAAGAGAAATAGAACAAATGCTACAAATGTTTATCTGGAACCAGAAAAGATCTAGAATTGCCAGAATAATCTTGAGAAGAGCAGTACAGGAAGCATCACACTCCCAGATCTCAAATTGTATTATAGGGCCACTCATGAAAACTGCTTGGTACTGGAACATGAATAGACACACTGACCAGTGGAATAGAATTGAGAGCCCAGAATTAAGACCGCACAACTATGGATATCTTATCTTTAACAAAGGTGCCCAGACTATTAAATGGGGGAGGCAGAGTCTCTTCAACAATGGTGTTGGAAAAAATGGTTTGAAACATGCTGAAGAATGAAAGCGAACCACTATATTTCACCAAACACAAAAGTAAATTCCAAGTGGATGAGGACTTGGATGTTAGACCAGAAACTATCAGATACTTTGAGGAAAATATTGGCATAACTATCTAAATTATCTTTTAGATCTTTTATCTTTTTAATTTATCTTTTAACTCTGTCTAAATTTTAAAGACATCTTCAGATTTCACTTACAGAATCCAATTACAAAGAAGACTAAGGCAAGTATAAACCTATGGGACTACATCAAATTAAAAAGCTTCTGCACAGCAAAAGAAACCACTACCCACACCAAGAGACCCCTCACAGAATGGGAGAAGATCTTTACATGCCATACATCAGACAAGAGGCTAATAACCAGAATATATAAAGAGTTTGCCAAACACAAGAAAACAAATGACCCCATCCAAAAATGGGGAGAAGACATGGACAGAATATTCACCACAGAAGACTTCCAAAAGGCCAAGAAACACATGAAAAAAATGCTCCAAGTCTTTGATTGTCAGAGAAATGCAAATGTTGACAATGAGATACCACTTCACTCCTGTGAGAATGTTATACATCAGAAAAGGTAACAGTAGCAAATGCTGGAGAGGTTGTAAGGTCAAAGGAACCCACCTGCACTGCTGGTGGGAATGTAAATTGGTCCAACCTCTGTGGAGAGCCCCCAGAAGGCTAGAAATGAACCTACTTTATGATCCTGCAATTTCTCTCCTGGGATATATCCTAAGGAACTGAACATACCCATCCAAAAAGATCTGTGTACACATATGTTCTTGGAAGCACAATTTTAATAGCTAAAACCTGGAAGCAACCCAGGTGTCCAACAATAGATGAGTGGCTGAGCAAATTATGGTATATATACACAATGGAATACTACTCAGCTATAAAAAATGGTGACTTCACCGTTTTCAGCCGATTTTGGATGGACCTTGAAAAAATCATTAACTGTTAAGTGAAATTAAGTCAGAAACAGAAGGATGAATATGGGATGATCTCGGAGGCAAAAGTTGAAAAACAAGATCATAAGAGAAAACACATTTAGAACCTGAACTGGACTTGGCATATTGCACCAAATTAAAAGACTCTGGGGTGGGTGTGGGGGAGAATACAGGTCCAAAAAGGATGACAGAGGACCTAATGGGGGTTGTATTTTTATATGGTAAACTGGTAAATATTATGCATGTACAAACTATTGTATTTACTATTGAATGTAAAACATTAATTTCCCAATAAACTTAAAAAATTAAAAAAAGAACAAGTGACCAGATACTAAATCACCTTTATAGATGAATACTCTGATTCTGGTTTGCCAGTACAAAAACTGCAGTGCATCCAGTTAGTAGAATAGTATCTGATTATATCCAATTATAGTAGCATGTGTAAATAAACATAGGAAAGAAGTTTCCATCTTCAATACAGAAAGGTGGAGTGGTCAGTAAGGAAGGTAAATTGACCTTACTCTACAGTGGCTTTTTAGCATCTACCTTGTATAGCCTTATTTCACACTTCTTCTAAGCTCATTATGCTTCTTCATCTTAATCTCATTCTGTGCTTCCATCTGACAGTTTAATGATTACCTTCCCACAAGCACCTTGTCCCACCTACATACCTTGGCCAAGTAAAACTGGATGGGCTGGCAACTGTCAGTCACTACACCAACCTGGAGGGTTGAAGTGGAGGTAAAAACTGAGCAAAGTCTGAAGGAAGATCCAAGAGTCCTTTGTCAGTCCTCTCCTTTTCCCTTCTCCCTGCTTCAAGGGTACCCCCATTATCAATAGAGGTGTCTCAGGCATTAAGGTGAAGTCTCTAGATAGCCACTCCAGGTCGAAGAACAAATATTAGGGTACTAAGGTGATCAGTTTAGATAGATCAGTACCTTCTATTGCTCTAGGACAGCTATCTAGAGACCTCACCTTAATGATTAGATATGCAGATGCTTTCTGGGAATGTAGCAGTTTTCTCTGTAACACTGAGAAACTGCAACAATGGCTTAATAGAGGCACAATTTTATACATTAGAGAGCATATAGTGGGCTCCTGTATATCTATATCCTCAACCACTTAATTATATTTGAATCAGTCTAATGAGTGCAAAGGGATATTGGATTACCTGTTTCAACCCACGTGGGTCTTTCAATGGTAGTTATGCTGCTTTGTTTCTATTCTTCTCCCTGTTCCTTCCTGCTCACCATGCCCCTGGTGCTCACTCCAAAGACACAAGTCCAATTGATTAGTAGATATTAGTGTCTGGCAGCACCTTTTCTGCCTGAAGAGATTTTTCTAATATGAAATACATAAATCTAGCTATAGACCAGCACTGATGAATCTACTTCTGCAGTTAACTAATAGTGGACAACAGTGAGCCTCAAGCAGTTTTTTAAATCAAGTTTTTCTCACTAGTAAGCCTATGAGAAATTATTTTCGGTTTCAATTAAAGTCTTGTGGAAATCACTGTTGATAGCTTTATAATATATTGAGTTTTGTTCCTTAGCCCACAAAGTCAAGATATTTACTGTCTGGTCCTTCATTTACTGATCTGTTCTAAGGGAAAGTGGGGTCTTTCATGCCACTTTATGATGTTAAAAATACATTTCACTTCTAATTTTCACCTCTCAGAAAAAGTAGCATAAGTTGTCACCAAGCCCTGGCATGCAGGATGTTGCTTTTGAATATGTAACTGTACACATGTCCAGATGGCCTGTACTTTAGATTTAACTGACAAGGAACAAACAGAACAATTCTGATTATAGAAAGAGTTGTGAGTGCAAACCTCAACGTACTTCGCTAATTTAGCTGCCTTCATTCACGATCAAGTGGCCTCTAACAGTTTCCCTGAGCCTTTCTTCACTAAGAATTTTCAAAGTGAAAAAAGATTCAGTCATTAAACAAGTTGTGAAAATGCCACCTATGAACCAACAGGCATGGGAGGTACTGCCATATCACAGCCCCTGTAGCCTAATTCACTCCAGCAGTTGTATTTTAAGTTTTAGGTGCTAATTCCAGAAGTTAGTTATTGCTAGTTGCTTACAAGATTAGCTCACTTGATAGCTGGCAGGTAGAGTAGTAGGAGTTAAAAGCTGCTGTAAGGTGTTTTTTTTTTTTTATTTATTCACTAAGAATATCTTCAGGAAAACAATGGGTCAAACTTCCTGCATGAGATTTGGTGTTTCTATCTTGATACAAATGGCATGGACTTGAAAAGTAGATTGACTTCCCCGGAGACCCACCCTACTAGGGAAAGAGAGAGGCAGACTGGGAGTATGGACCGACCAGTCAACGTCCATGTTCAGTGGGGAAGCAATTACAGAAGCCAGACCATCTACCTTCTGCAACCCATAATGACCCTGGGTCCATGCTCCCAGAGGGATAGAGAGTGGGAAAGCTATCAGGAGAGGGGGTGGGATATGGAGATTGGGTGATGGGAATTGTGTGGAGTTGTACCCCTCCGACCCTATGGTTTTGTTAATTAATCCTTTCTTAAATAAAAGAAAAGAAAAGAAAAAGAAAAAGAAAAAAAAAGAAAAGTAGATTGAATTTTCATGTCACCTTTTCCTTCAATCTCTTCAGAGATTTATAACCAATCATTCACAGACTGAATTAACATGGTGCATTAAAAGATTTTTTATGAGCATGTACTTATTTTTAGGTCTTTAGGACCAAAGTCTTATCTCCGACAGTAAGCTCTTTGGACAGTTAGGTTTATGTGTCCCTCACTAGAGACGGATTATATTTCTAACTTTAGTCCTACTCACCATATTCATGCTTATGACAGCGCATAACTCATATAGCCATGACTGACTCTTTCTCCTCCTGTGTTTCTCATAAATAAAATCTTTTTTAAAAAACTCATATAGCCAAGATATACAATCAACTCCTAAAGTTCAGAAGAAAAGCAAATATATAACCCAAGAGTAACATTCTGATGGATAACAGAAGCAATAACTTAGTATGCTGGGACAGTAGCAAATTCTGGAAAGTCTATGAGGTGATTCAGGTATTAAAACCTCTGACAGAGGCCAGGGCATGAGATGTCCAATGCTTGATTGCAACAGTGGTTATACTTAAAGGACAAAAGCAGAGAATGTAGGAGCCGTGATGTACAAGTACAACTTGAAGTCACAGAATACCTATCTCATGTATTTGAAGTCTATGAAGTATTGAAAATAAAAAGGTAACATAGACCCTCGAAGTAAGAAATGCTTCATTAACACCAATTCGTAAGTCACACTGAGAGGTGACAGCAGATGCCATATTTAGCTTGTTCCTTTCTGGCCATGTCAAAAGATCAGTACTAGGAAATGACAAGACTGAAATGTGTAAGTTAGATTGACCTGTACAAACTTTTAATCCAGGATAACATTTTTTACCCAATTATGAGCAAGCAGAGTCAGATAAAATAGTTTTCCCCCTAGTTATCTGAGATAGACCAGTCATGTTGGTGAAACAATTCCATTTGCTATATGCATTAATAAACTCAAGACCAAATTCATTTTTTAAAAAAGGAGGGATAATTATAAGATAAAGGTATTCTTTCCACTGATAAAAATAGAGAGTATGTTAGCAGGCATTTCAAGAAGGGAGAAGAAGGTAATTCAGGAAAAAGAGAATCTAGGCAGGGGAGACAGCATAATGGTTATGCAAACAGATTCTCATGTCTGAGCCTCCCAGACCCCAAGTTAGATCCTCAGCACCACCCTAAGTCAGAGTTCATCAGTGCTCTTGAAGGGTTAAAAAAAAAAAAAGCCATCAACTTAAAGGGAGAAATCAAATGACTTAATACTGTGGTTTTGATATAAAGTAGTATATAAATTTATAGTGATGTTTTTATTTTATTATCTTCATTTTTTATTTATTGGATAGAGACAGTCAGCAATTAATAGAGAGCAAGAGACAGACACCTGCAACACTGCTTCATCACTTGCAAAGCATTCCCCCTGCCAGTGGGGACTTGGAGCTCAAACCCAGGTCCTTGAGCATTGTAACACATGCACTCAACCAGGTGTGCCACCACCTGGCCCCTATAGTGATACTCTTTTGCCGACATAGTCTTTGTTCTTTGAAAAACTTGTATTTACTGACATTGAATGTACCTGTATGGGCTCCCCCTCCACCAATCTGATGGTTAGATGGATAGCTCAGACCAAGGTCAGGAGAGAATTATCTCCATTTTATTAGCACTGAACCATACAATGCCATTAAGACTGACTACACCTATAACAGGACTATGGGTTGACCAATGAAAGTATTGAGCAGAAGGATCGGAGCATAACACCATTGACACAAACAAGCACTCACCACCAGTGTCTAAGAACTCAGCCCCTCCAGCACTGGTATTTTCCACTGAACATGAGGTTCTAGTTATTTCCCATCCCACTCTCACCCATAGGGCACCAAAACAGGGTAGAAATCCTGCTGTTCCAAAGCATTAAGGACACAGAAAGTCTTGGCAGCTGCTGTTGCATGTAGTCAGTTACCAAAATGTAGCTCAGTGGATAGTCATTCTCTAGAAACCACACCAGCCCCTTACAGAGGCTTAGTGTGTTCCCCTCCCCCTCACCCCCAGGGTTCAGAGTCCAAACTCTACAGACCTATGTTGTGACCCCAACAGGAGTTTGGGACTATTAGCATACGAATGATGACATCAGCCAGAGGAGACACAGAGGAGAATACATAAGGACTCAGCAGCTCACGCTCTTGGTCGGGTCACCTTCACTGCAGCACGCACTTGTTGGTTTGAACTTTGGATTTCTCTACACATGGTGGTCTTGAGTGGTTTGATTGCAGATTTTAGACTTTGCCTTTTCATTTAGCTAGACTTATTTCCTCATGATTATTGTGACTTTCTAAATAAATCACTCTATTGATTTAATTTTAAATGGGCCCAAGTTTTTGCTATAGACCTACACCCATGTTTCTAGAGCTGTAATGTTGTCCAAGATTTGTTATTTGAGATCTCCAGAATGACCACACCCATCTGAAGTTAATAGACATCTAAGAAAGGGTAGGCATCCTAAGTTTTATTAACAAGTTGTTTTTTTAAAAAACTAAAACAGACCATTTAGTTCCAAAGAAGACCCCCCAAAAAAACCAAATAGACATGTACCATGGGTAAGATTTTCTCTTTACATTAAAAAAAGTCTTCAGCTGCCCTGTGTCACTCACTGTCCCTCAATTATCAAGCCTCAAGGGAGACCTCAAGCTGTCCCACCTAGGCCATATCAAGTGCCCAAAATGAAGCTACCTTCAGAGGCAAGATAGCTGGTATATATGGACATCAATGACAGCACTGTCTATAGGGGACCCCAGGTCCTCCAGAGAAATCAACCTGATACCCAACTATCCAAGCCAGTAATCATTCTATCCTAAACTGATCTTGGGCTCCTACCACAAATCCAAGGACAAACCCAAAGTGCTCTTTGCAGAGAGGACCAAAGGGCCGCTTACTTCAGAGCCAGGAGTTAAGTAGAGAGTGTTAGTGGGATAGCTGGTCTGCCCCATTGTGAAGATTTCACTTGAGGAGTGAGTCAAGTCAAGCACTATCAAAACTTCAGTAGTTTCAACACTGTGTCCCAGGTAGAACCCCCATACCACACTGGAGGGAGGAAGGAGCCCCAACTTCTGGGAGGCACTTAGCTACTGAAATTGTTACTTGAGATCCAGGTGTCAGACTGAAGAGACTCAACTCTTAAGAGGCCAAGAGACTCAGCCATAACTGAACAAGACCCTTCAAATTAAAGCCGGTTCTACTACATCAACAGCTTAGAAATCACTTATTGAAGAATTTTGGAAGTCAGTTTCTTAAGCTCCACTACAAAGTAAATGTAGGGCAGACAATCAACCCAAACTTTGGGCAAAGAAATAGATCTAATCACCACCCAGACCTACTTCCCTCTGCAGACGAACTGGAGCTGCTGTAAGCACTTTAGTGGTGATTTGGACAGGTTGTTTGTTGGAGGCGAAGATGCTGAACAAACATGAGAATGAGTTCTATGGGCTATGAGGACATGGGGCCCCTACACTTTTGCAGAATTTTATGTCCAGAGATCCCACCATGTTCCTTGGGCAAAGGGAAAAGGTATCTTCATTTTAAGCAGATACAGGGGGCAAGAGTTATTTTAAAATAGACTTCCTAGCTTCTTTCAACACGAAGATCCCAAATCTCATCATTTATAGTCTTAGGTTTCTGATTGATAAATAATTTGTTCTGCTTATATATCTTAATGCTTTTTAGGCAAAAAGTTGCAGATGCTACTATGACGCCAACCCAACTTCCCTGGGTAGACAACCTTTCCAATGTGTCCTAGAACCTCCCCAGAGCTCTGTCCCACTATGGAAAGGTAGAAACAGGCTGGGGGTATGGGTTGACCTGTCAACACCCATATCCAATGGAAAATCAATTACAGAAGCCAGATCTACTACCCCTGCACCCCATAAAGATCTTTGCTCCATACTCCCAGAGGGGTAGAGAACAGGGAACTTTCCAATGGAGGGGACAGGATTCAGAACTCTGGTGGTGGAAACTGTATGAACTGTACCCCTCTTATCCTACAATATTGTCTATCAGTATTAAATGACTAATAAAATAAAAATCTATGCCCAGGAAGTTGTCCATAACAAGGCTTGTTTTCAAGGGGCAACTACAATGTCAATCTTACCTAAAGGAGAGTATTTAGCCAGTTCCTGAGCCCTTCTAGGTTTCTCTCAAAAAGGAGGGGAGTGTAAAGGTCAGTTTGTGCATCCAAAGGTCACAGCCCAGGGAAAGAAAAGTCACTGAAGTCCTGAAACAGGTATAGAACTATACACTTCTTTCCATGCTCCACAACTTAGCACATACCAACAGGGTCCAAGATTATGTGGATTAGAATAAAACCACAAATGGGGACATCATTTAAAAGATTCTCAAGGAAACTCAAAGATGGCAGTGGAGTGAAAAGACACAAGAAACCAAAGCCTCTGGCCCCTTCTTAGCCTGGCCTTTCAACCATTATCATATCTAGCTCTAAGCATAAGAAAACTGCAAAAACATGCTAAAAAGATTTGAAACACAGGATAAAAAGAAAGAGCATCAGGATCATTCAGGTGGGCTGTATTTTAAAATTTGCAGAGATTTTTATTATTATTTACCAACACATTCAATTTTTTTTCAGTATTTGAAAAAAATTATTTTTAGAAATGCTTTAACAATTTAAGCCCAGTGTCAGAATTCAATCAATTTACAAATTTGAAGCATCATGTGCTTAAACTAAAGGAATATGTATATATATATTCAGAACTGGAAGGCAGGTGGTGGCATAGCAGGTTGAGTGCATGTTACAGTGTGCAAGGACCCAAGTTCAAGTCCCTGGTCCCCACCGGCAGAGGGAAAGCTTCACAAGTATTGAAGCAGGGCTGTAGGTGTTTCTCTGTCTCCCTTCTTATCACCTTTTTCTGTCTCAATTTCTGGCTGTCTCTATCCAATAAATAAATTAAAGTAACAAAAAATAAAATTCCTCAGAATTGAAGTCTAGGCAGATAACAAACTTGAGACATTACCGATCTATTTTTCCCAACATGTTGAGTAAATAGTGACTTAAGATCATCAGTTAATGTGAATATAGTTTAACACTGTTCCCACCACTAAACATCTGTGTCCCCCTCCTCTATCCCCTACAGTGAACCTGAGAATCCACCTTCCCCTCACCCACACCAGACTCTTACTTTGGTGCAATACTCTAAACCCAGTACAAGTTCTGCTTTATGTTTCCCTTTCTGTTCTTTCTCAATTTTTGTCTATAAATGGGATCATGCCATATTCATCCTTCTCTTCTGGCTGATTTCACTTAACATGATTCCTTCAAATTCCATCCAAGATAAGGTGAAGATGAATTAATTCTTAGCATTCTAGTATTCCATTATATATATAACTTACTCAGTCAATCTGTTGTTGGACACCTGGGTTGCCTCCAGCACAAATTGTGCTGTTATGAACATAGGTATACACATCTTTTTGGATGAGTGTGTTTGACTCCTTAGGATATATCTCCAGGAGGAGAACTGCCAGGTCACAAGGTAGGTCCATTTCCAGCATTGTGAGAGTTTTCCAGACTGCTCTCCACAGGGGTTGGCCCATCACATTCACCTTTTTAAAAAACTGGGAATTAGGAGGTCTTTTTGTGGGGAGGGAGTGTGGTGAGAATGTTTTAAATATTAACTTTGATGAGAGATACAAAAAGATATAAAGACCAGAGTGCTGTTGAGCTCTGTCTTGTGGTAGCACTGAGCACTGAGACTGGAACCTCAGAGCCTCATGCATGAAAGGCATAAATAACCATTATGCTGTTTCCTCATCCCAGAGAAGACATCTTAAATACCCATTTCTTGTTAAGGGTTCAGATGTAGAGAAGCTGTATTTAAGAGCAGAGGAGCAAGACTTGAAAATCCAAATGCCAGTAATCAAATGGCTCACTAGCAGAATACTGTTAAGGAAAAGGCTATCTTAACAGGGCAACAGAAGCCTTTTCAAAGCACTACGAGTACAGAGAATTAAGACCACATGAGGATTCTCGATCAGCAAGTATTGAGAGTTGATCTCTTTGCCCCATTGACTCAATAAATACAGGACTCCCAAAATGGAGAAGAGGTTCACTAGGTTCTCCACCCAAGGCATCCTCAAATCCTGTCCAGGCCTAGGAGAAATCTGGAATTGTCCGATCCTCTGCATCTCTACTTGTGTCTGCACCTGTGCAGCAGATGCACTCAGCCCCTTCCTGTGGTTTGGCTCCTGGTGCTGGTCTTTCTTCTGCCAGCTTTCTCGAGGAGGAAGAACAGGGAGCACGCAAACTCTGCAGCCTCTTGTTTGTCTCTCTCCCCCCACCTCTGTGGCATGAACTCAACTTTCCCAGAATCCTAATGCCAGTGCTAATTTCTACCTGGTTTATCATCTTGATATCAGAGAAATCATCAGAACCAGGCATGCCACTTTGCAAGGAATTCTCACATTCATAGGTGGATTCCAGATGTGCAAAAATCCTTGACCTCATTTTTTTGTGAGATTTCCTTCCTGGTGAAAGTATAAAAGACTCAAAATGTCTTCTACAAGGCCATTTAGGGCATTTCCCACTAAGCCAGATCTTCTGCCTCTAGCCCCACCTTTTTTTTTCTTGAGATGAACCCAAAGAGATCTTATACTATTTCTGATAGCTCTGTCAGAGCAGTGAAAAGCTAAATATTCAACCACTAGACCAATGCCAAAGCCTTAACTAACACTTTATCTGAGCTTCTTTGCAAATAAATACCTCTATATTGTAATAGAAATTGGCCCTTCTTAACAGTTGGGAAGCAATTTTAACTCACTCGTGACCTGATTCAAAAGCTAGGAATTAAGAAGACTTAGAGAGAACAAGGAAAAGCTGTAATTCCTGCACCATTGGCAGTTAAGTAAGCGAACCTTAAGCAAAAAAGCCTTCTTCACAAAGCACTGAAAGGTTCAGAGACCACGATCTCCTGAGTAAGCATCAAGCTGTTCTGATCTGGAGTTAAGAACAGAAATGTAGTCACTCTGGGACAGTGTCTGGTTTAAGTGTCCAAGTCAGAAGGCTGATATTTAGTGGAGTCTGAGCCTGGAAGGGACTTGGTAGTATTTCTATGACTGACACAGATATCATGTGGGGACCAAGGGTGTTCCTGTTGCTTGCCACATTTTCAATTCTTAATAGAGTATGCCCTGAACACTAGAGATGCCCTTATCTTAGTCACAGGTACCGCGATAATGTTATATTCTCTGGCTCTTCCCAAAAACCAGTCAGTAAAGGACTGGTTGAGTTGACCACTCGGCCTTACTTCATGTCAAGACTCACTTGACTCAGGTCTAATCCCATTAAGTATATAGTGTTTTTCCTACCCATTCCCTAGAAGCTGATGGTAAAAAGAAAGTGGGAAGCTGAGCAATCAATCTTCCCGTAACTCTATAAACATTTGTACTTTCATGTCCCATTGCCCCACTCCTTGGCATGGAACATCTGCCAGATAGCAGCCCCTTGTAGGTTCCAAAGCAGTTCCCCCTAACTTTTCCCTCTGGTGGTGTAAACTTAATGGCACATAGTGAAGAGTCAGCTGGCTGAACTCTTTCACCCTAGGGTGATATATTGTGCAAGACCTAGAGTCAGAAACTAACTTCCAGATACAAGTAACTTCCCTTCACCCAGTAAGAGGATTTAGAGGAATTATATATAATACATATAGTCAGATGGAACACAAGTTTGAAGATGGCCAGAATCTTCTAAAGTAAACCCAGGAATTCAAGTTCAGCAAATTTCAAGCCAAGTAGATTAATAAATGTAGGCTCAGTTCTAATTGTCTACATAGGATAAATTTCAAAAGCAGCTAAGAAACCACTGAGATTCATGACCAATTTTCCAAAAGCAAGAAAACCAGAAGACAGTCTCTTCATAATTATGAGGGAAGGATTCAACCCAGCAATATATATCTCAAAACGAAATAAAGGTATTCCAATAAAAGCTGAGAATGGCACCTGCATAATCACACTAAAAACTGAAAGAAATTCTGTCAAAGGACCCATGAGCTCAGCTGGAATCCTGGCATTTAGAAGAAATGAAGCACAGAGGGAAGGTATCCAGTCAGAAGAAATAAGAACAGAGACTCAGAAGCAGCAGTAAGTAATCTGAAGTGAAACCTAGTTCAAGCAGCTATTCTTAGGTAAGGCTAAATTGCATATTCAGATAACCAGTTTCACCCCAGGGGGGAAGTCCTGTAACACCTCCACAGGTTTTTTGACAAAGGTTATATAGCAGGCTTTCAGAGAGTCAAAGTGATTAAGTCCTCTGGATCTTGCAGATGTGTTGGACCGTTGGACAAGTCCTTACACCATGCTCTAACCCATTGTCACTGGTCAGGTTGTATTTAACAGGTGTGATACCACACCTGGTTCTGGATGTCACCACAATTCCTACACAGATGATGGTGATTTAGGAGGCAATTGGGGAACCAATAAAGCCAGAGATTGACATTGACTTCCAGGGTAGCCAGCCTTGCCAGTGAAATGGGAAAAGCAAGGAGAAATTTCCTTCCAAAAACATGGTAATAAAGATAGTACAGAGAAAAGAAGCTGGACAATGCAGAGCTCACCCTAATCTATGTGTCTGCCCTACAGCCTGGAAAAATGCAGCAAGTCTGCAGCTGTCTATCAGGACCTGTCCTGGCAACTCACTAGTGTGCAGGAGCCCATGTGCTTCTGGCTGGGGTTTAGTCAACTCCTAGCCAGACTCCAATGGCACTGACTGTGACCTACAGAGACTGGAACACCTGTTCTGCCAGCTGGGCACTGAACAAGTCTGTTGTGCTTGAACCTGAACAAGATTGGCCCAGAGAAGACCTGGGGATGGCCAGACTGCAGCCTGTGGAGCCTGAATCTGTTCCTTCACTGTGGAGGGTGAGAGGGAGCATATGGCTGACCTCAGACAACTAGAACCACAGATTTGGGGTGCAGGGATAAACAAGAGTGAACAGCTGTAGGAGACCCTAAAAGACTAGAGCTGTCAGGATCAATGCAGTTAAAATCATAATCTAGTATTTTTAATTGAACACTTGTGGGAAACAGTCGAGATCAGAACTAATTTCTGCTCTAAAAAACACTGAGCTGACTGCCAATTCCCTCATCAGAGTGAGGCCCAAAAAGTCTAAGGTGACAGCAAATGTCACAACAGGGGAGCAGACTCTGATGGTGCTGCTTTGGGTTTGGTGTGAGGTGACAGACTCCTGGCCAAGCTGGCTCCTGACCAGCTGTAGAGGATGAGATAGATACACAAGTAGTTTGGCTTCTACTCCTGCTTCCCCAGGACAGGGCCTGCCTGACACCTGCAGCAAGTCATCCTTCTGCACCTGGTGTTTATGTTTATATTTTAAATAAAAGTTTAAGTTGTTTTTTCTTTTCAAAGCCGAAAAGACAGAAGTCTCAAGTAAAAGAACAGGTGAGCACTTGCTTGAAAAGGGAACTCCTCCTTTCCTCATTGAGAAGTTATAGTCAGACTGTGCCCTATGTCCCCTTCTGCAAGCCCTCCCCTAGAAAGACCTTTCCCAGGGTGCAACTGATGACTCGCTGGTTCCCCAGGACCTGGATGCTCCAGCCTAGGGCTCCTCGCCCATCCTCTGAGCTTAGTGAGCCCTTTGCGGATCAGTCTTGTTAGGGGAAAGCTGAGGGATAAAGTGCCCTGAGGCCCAGTTAGCTGAGACTGAGATGATGGCTGTTGTGTTTTTCTTTTGCCACCTGTTTATCCTATGAGAAAGGGAAAGTTTTAAGCACCAAGGAATTGTCCTGGAGCCTCTGGGACTTTGCCCATATTTTTTTATGCTTCTCTTTGATCCCTTACCCTATTATACTACCTCTGTTGACCTCAACCAAATCAATGCTACCAGTGCCGCCATGTACATAATGTTGTTGCTGCGAATTGTCTCCAGAGATACCAAGCCTGAGATGCCAACTTCCCAACTCCTCTAACCTGGTGAGATCTTTGCTAACACATAGGACTATCTAGTTCCATTTCAGACGGCACATTATTAAACAAAGTTACAGATACTAGATATAGGCTAGGGTATAGGTATTGGGTTCATGTGTTCATGTATCCATAAGTAAGGACCAACTATACACCTCAAAGTGCTTCATAGCCCTCCATGATTAGACTTGGCCCTAATAAGCCTGGAAATTTAATAGAATGGCCTATAGAAGGCATCAGAAATTCCTGAGTCATGTTTATTCCTTAGGTCTAGATACCCATCTCTCCTATCCCTTAGTTCACCTCCCTCAACACCTTATCTACTCAGTTAACTATAAAAAAGATATATTCTTCTATATTTTTTAATCTCTTCTGACACAGCATCAGCATTAGGGCTGCCCCTGGATAAGCTTTAGAAGAAACATTATAAAACTGGCCAGGAGATATTAGCAAAAACTACTTATCAAATAAGGGACAAATACTGACCCCATGACCACCTTTATTAGAATCACCAAGTAAATGCAAAAAAACTTGAGGCTAACTAAGAACCTACTAAAACCCTAGGCCTATTTCCTAACTTGAGGCCAGAACCCATAAAATTAATACTAGTTCGAATACAACCAATGACACTCAGTACTTCAGCTGGGAGAAAGTCTAAGCTCATTAGATAAAGGTACTACCAAAAGCTGAATAAATAATGGCAAGAGACTTAATGTTATCCTTTTTGGCCACTAGCAAGCCACCCCATCACCCAGGGTTCTAGATAGAAAATCCTTGGATTCCCCCATAGATAATATGGTCCCAGACCTCTAATAGATCCCTCTCTCTACCAGCAGTAGTCACACACACTAAGCTCCTTTTTGGACTTCAGAACCTTATCCTCACTATGAGCCAGCAATGGTAGGGACTGCCCCACTCTCCGAAGGGAGACTGGGTCATCCTGCTCTGACACTTGAGGAAGACTGGTTCTGAAATTAGCACAGCCTAGAATATCCACAGCTATGACTATGATGGACTGTGAGTTCTGACTAACAGGGACTCAGAGGTTACACAGCCTCCTGTGTAAAATATAAATATACATGGGCCCTGGGTCAGATTAACGTGATAAACAGTTAATTGCACTTATGTATTTTCTTCAAATTTGTGAGCAACTCTCTGCCCTAATCCTGCTGCCTAGTTCAATTCTCAACTCTGACACCATCTTCCCAGGCATTTCTATCCACCCCAATGTTAGCTAAGATTACTAAGACATAGGTTCCTAGAAACATACCTCAAATAGACTTCCTAGCTTCCTTACACTTTAAGATCCCTACTCTCATCTGCTCTGTTCCTACTTTATGGTTCCTAGTTATTAAACATTTTGTCCTGCTTTCCATCTTACTGCATTTCAGTCACCAAGTTGCAGATGCTACTGTGATTCCATCCTGAGTTCCCTGGGTAGATGACTTCACTAGTACTTTCTGGAATCTCACCTCTCCAGAGGTCTAACCCACTAGGGAAAGAGAATAGTCTAGGGGTATAGATCAACCTATTAATGCCCACAACCAGTGGAAAAGCAATTACAGAAGCCAGGATTCCCACATTCTGTACCCCAAAAAGAATTTTGGTCCATACTCCCAGAGGGAAAAAACAATAGGGGGAGTAAATCAGAGGGCTCTGTAACCCC